>NC_088400.1:23048372-23348372 GCF_034236695.1 Oncorhynchus nerka
GCCTACACTCTTCATACATTTGGTCCTTTTCCATAAAGATGGTTTTTGGATACAGATGTGAGAGAGTACTTTTCTAACAGTTATTTTGCTAATAGTCCATTGAAATCCATTCATGTACTGATCCTGCCTAATGGTTTGTCCTGTGTTGTGCAGCGTTGTTGGAGAGAGCCACCAGTTCCCAGCCAAACCACTGAGGGAGTCCCAAAGTCGACTGCTGAACAGCGCCCCCTCCTGGACAGAGAACGGGGGAGCAGAGGACAAAGAGAGACGGGGTGAGGGCTCAAATATCTGATGGGAGCCAGGCAAACCCTAAACTTATCTTCATGTCCAGATCCCGGTTCAACCCTAACACTAGCTTCAGGTCCAGATTCTGGTTCAACCCTAACTCTAGCTTCATGTCCAGATCCTGGTTCAACCCTAACTCTAGCTTCATGTCCAGATCCTGGTTCAACCCTAACACTAGCTTCAGGTCCAGATTCTGGTTCAACCCTAACTCTAGCTTCATGTCCAGATCCTGGTTCAACCCTAACTCTAGCTTCATGTCCAGATCCTGGTTCAACCCTAACTCTAGCTTCATGTCCAGATCCTGGTTCAATCCTAACACTAGCTTCATGTCCAGATCCTGGTTCAACCCTAACACTAGCTTCATGTCCACATCCTGGTTCAACCCTAACTCTAGCTTCATGTCCACATCCTGGTTCAACCCTAACTCTGGCTTCATGTCCACATCCTGGTTCAACCCTAAGTCTAGCTTCATGTCCAGATCCTGGTTCAACCCTAACTCTAGCTTCATGTCCACATCCTGGTTCAACCCTAACCCTAGCTTCATGTCCAGATCCTGGTTCAACCCTAACCTTAGCTTCATGTCCAGATCCCGGTTCAACGCTAAACTTAGCTTCATGTCCAGATCCCGGTTCAACCCTAACGCTAGCTTCATTTCCAGATCCCGGTTCAACCCTAACGCTAGCTTCATGTCCAGATCCCGGTTCAACCCTAACGCTAGCTTCATGTCCAGATCCCAGTTCAACCCTAACGCTAGCTTCATGTCCAGATCCCGGTTCAACCCTAACGCTAGCTTCATGTCCAGATCCCGGTTCAACCCTAACGCTAGCTTCATGTCCAGATCCCGGTTCAACCCTAACGCTAGCTTCATGTCCAGATCCCAGTTCAACCCTAACGCTAGCTTCATGTCCAGATCCCGGTTCAACCCTAACGCTAGCTTCATGTCCAGATCCCGGTTCAACCCTAACTTTAGCTTCATGTCCAGATCCCGGTTCAACCCTAACTTTAGCTTCATGTCCACATCCCGTTTCAACCGTAACCCTTGCCATGACTCTAACCCCAGACTTATATCCACTGTTTTTTAAACTTTTAAATGTTGTCTACAAATCATTATTCTAGGACCATTCTCCAATAACTTAATTAACTGTATGCATGCTGTGTTTTTCAGGCACAAGTAACCCAGCAATGGCCATAGAGAATGAAACATAACCACGGTGAGGAATGAAGACTTGTAAGTGAGATCATAGATGAGTTGAAAATAGATCTCAATATTTGAAAAATATTATCCACAAAGCTTGAGGTAAAAACTATATGGTTTATTTATAATGTATCACATAATGCTTATTTCCTTCAACAGGTCTGTGGTGATCCCAGTGTTCAGCGTGCCTATGAGAATGTGCAGTTGTGATATCACCATAACCTGTCATCTTTCTTACCATAACACACTGCTGTAGTTAATTGCTGCTTAGAAGGGCTTAGTTTACTGTTGTTTTTGCTCTCACCAGTATCATTGGAAACAGACGATGTAACATTTGAATCCAACGAAGCATTGTTATTGTTGTTTCTAAAGAAATCATTTAACATGGTGGAAACTGGTTTCCTGAAGGCTGAATATTGAGTATGAGATCAAGTTGTGGCCTCGGAAGATTGAAGTTGCATTCCAATTACTTGCGGTGTTTTTTCAAGTTTGGATCTGAAAAGCATAAGAATAGAATGAGAAGTGTTTTATTTTCACTTTGTATAACAGGTGGTTGGTCTAAGAAGTTACATGTGTATGTGTTCAGTACATCTATATTATTTTAGTAAAGGACCCTTGAAGTATTGTTGTATGATTTGATTATCTTGGACTTCGTCTTCAAATGAGTCTATTTTTACTTGTGTAATGTCTAAACTAGAATGACTAACTTGTATTTGTGATTATTGACAGAAACAGTATAAATATTCCATTTTAATGTAATTTTAGAATTTGCCAATACTTAATCCTAAACCAACATGCAAAGATGTATGATAGTGAATGTTGATTCTATGATTGTATAGACATATTAAGAGTAAAATATGATTTGTGTGTGTGATTATTGGATGAGATATGCAGTGTTAGGCTTTTTATGGCACTGAACATGAAAGAAGTATTGAAGAGATTAACAACCTGTTGTGATTTTTTTTTTAATCCTTCAATTAACTGATGCATGCTTCATACTCAGGATGCTAACCTAACATAAGAAAGTAAATAGTTTCATGTATTATACCAGTTTCTCTCTCTTGGAAACGCGGTAAAATCACTGTTGCATAATAATCATTTGAATAAGGGCTATATTGATATTCTTTGATTTGAAAGGATTCCTGTGTTCCTCTGGCATTGGTGAGGATACCATTGGCTCTTAGACATCACCAATCAGTCTTATTTTTTATGTCAGTGTGCTTGCCATGTCAAGTCTTCCTGTAGTGCTATTTGTCAAACTGCCAGCCAAATATCCTGTTTTTCTCCAGAGGCCTGACACACTGGCCTATGATCTTCAAATCCAAGCCTCGGTTTCAGAATGTTTGCTGCATTCTCAATTCAACTCCATTCAAATATGGAAGTGCTGCAGAAATAATACAGTGATTGCTCCAGCTGTTTCATTCCGTTCTGATTGTACTCCTTTGGTCCTTTTAAATGACATTTTCTGTTTGGAAATGAGTCATCAGCATCAGTTTGCATCAGTTTTCATTTTGGTAAATGGCTCAAATGTATGCAAAACCTTGTCAATCTATATTTTTTTAATACTCTGTGCATGAATGGGGAAAAATACCTTTATGAACATGTGAGGCTATGTACTGTACTGTGATGCCTTATCAGATAAATACAATGATGCCATGTTCAGCCTGTTTATATTGCTATTGACTGTGTACCTTTCTCCCATATCGGTCTCAATAGCCTATAAGGTATATCATTTCAAATATGACTCTTATACAGATTTCAAACTCACTCAAATCAAGTTCTTATATGTTAGAAAAGTTTGAAGCCTTTATTTACAAAAGCTTTAAAAACAATCTCTCGTATATTGCATTTTTTTTCTTTACATATGGAGGGGAGGGGGGGTCTCGTCACATGAAAAGAACCAACCAGTACAATAAATTAAATATTAAAATAACATTTTAAAAAATGTAGCTACTATTAAGGCTAAGTTTGGTGAAAAAAAACAACTTATTTTCATAATAAAGACAGATGTTAAGTGAAAAAAATTGAACTTAGAGAAGGCAACAAAGAGGAGCATACCAGAAAAACGTAGCTTTTCATATAAAATCAAGGATCTGGTTAGGAGCTTTAAAGTGCAAAATTTCTACAGAAAAAGTTTGATAAACTAAAATCCCTTGTTTCTCTTCAAGCGCTTCATGTGAAATCTAAATGAACCAACCAGCCCCTCAACTGCTTTCATAGAAAAAACATGATTTTAAGCACAAACACAAACATCTGGAGATAGGAACTATTGAACCACCAAATTCACCAACCACCTAAAGTAAGAAGCGCTTATGACAAAGAGCTTCCAAAATTATATATATATATATAAATAATGCTTTTGTTCTTCCATTATTCCAGTCGTCGTAGTAATTGACTAGAGCAGACCATCCAGAAAGATCCCAGTGATGATGTCATGACAGCTGTTTATTGGCTTCCTCCTCGTAGGCGTTCCCTGTGCCGTTCTGGACGTATGCAGAGCCTGAACCCAGCCCGTACAAGTGACCACAGTACTTCGCATCGTCGATATGATCCTCAAAGAACATCTAAAAAAAAATATGTGATGTCATCAGATACAATAAAAAGTATACTAGTTTGTAGCTAGGTTTCCACCCAATTGGCGACAGATTGCAGATTTGAGAATATTCAAAGACAATATGTGCATTTTACCATCAGTGGTGTTTCACCAAACAGACTTGTTGCAAAAAAACAAAAACATTGGGGACATAAAATGCACTTTTTCGCTTGAGTTTTCATGTACCGAATAAAAATAAAAAGTTGAATGTGTGTCCATCGATTTTCAACTCTACCAATAGTTGTCACAACTGTTGTGTTAAATGTGCCTACTTTGGTCTTGGCACCTGCGCTCAAGCCAACTGCTCGCAAATACAGTGGCTTATTATGGATAAGAACAAGAATATTTTTATTTGTCAAAAGGCAGTCAAGCATCGATCATCACGTCACCAGAATCAGACCCTAGATATTTATTGGAAAGAGCATCAAGATCACCGTGCATTTTCACCACCCTGTGTCATTTCATCTATAGCCTAATGAAGGGCATGCTTTCCCGAGTTGTAGTGGGAGGACCACACACATCACGTGACTCCAACTTTACTACGATATGATGGTTAATATATTAATATTTGCCCATAAAGGCGTTTCCTCCACCACTTCTCGCATAATTAATTACTGACACAAAAAGATCTTACCATGTCAAACGAACAAATTATCTGTCAGAATTTATAAAATTGTACTGAAACTTCCTGTTTCCATCACAGCTGTCAGGATTTTTTTTAAATACGGTATGATTTTACTCCCATAAAAACTGTGGATGGAAATGTGGTTAGTGAAAGTAGTATTTGTTTATCTCTTTAATACCATCTGGTGGCTCTTTGAAGAAATGCAAGCTGTGAGTCATCTCCCTGTTCTATGATCCATTCACACAAACATCTCAGTACCAACCCTATTCCCTTTATAGGGCACTACTTTGATCTGGGCCCACAGGGCTCTGGTCAGAAGTAGTGAACAATACAGTACCATACAAAAGTTTGGACACACTTCCTTTATTGTTACTATTTTCTACATTGTAAAAATGGGGCGGCAGGTAGCCTAGTGGTTAGAGCGTTGGGCCAGTAACCAAAAGGTTGCTGGATTGAATCCCCGAGCTGACAAGGTAAAAATCTGTTGTTCTGCCCCTCAGTTAACCCACTTTTCCTCGAGCGCCGATCTCAATTACGGCACCTCTCTGATTCAAAGGGGAAAGGTATCCCCCTTTCCCAATAATTTCAGTTGAATGCATTCAGTTGTACAACTGACTAGGTCCCCCTTTCCCAAGAATAGTAGTGAAGACATCAAAACTATGAAATAACACGTTTAATTTAGTTTTAAAAAAGTGTTAAACAAATCAAAATATATTTTATATTTGAGATTCTACAAAGTGGTGCCTCCCTTCTTGCCTAATAATGTTTGTACCATGTTGTTGGTTGTTATTTTCTTAGGTCTCTATGTATGTGTTGTCTCTTGTTGTGATGTGTGTTTTGTCCTGTATTTTTATTTAATTGTTAATTATTTTAATCCCAGCCCCAGCAGGACACCGTTTGGTAAATTGTAAATAAGAATTTGTCCTTAACTGACTTGCCTAGTTAAATAAAGGTTAAATAAAATAAAATGACAGCTTTGCAAAATTGACATTCTCTCAACCAGCTTCATGAGGTAGTCACCTGGAATGCATTTCAATTAACAGGTGTGCCTTGTTAAAAAGTTAATTTCTTTCCTTTTTAATGGGTTTGAGCCAATCAGTTGTTTTGTGACAAGGTAGGGGTGGTGTATAATTGTTTTGTGACAAGGTAGGACTTGGTAAAAGACCAAGTCCATATTATGGCAAGAACAGCTCAAATAAGCAAAGAGAAATTACAGTCTATCATTACTTTAAGACATGGTCAGTCAGTTTCTTCAAGTGCAGTCACAAAAACCATCAAGCGCTATGATGAAACCTGCTCTCATGAGGACGGCCACAGGAAAGGAAGATCCAGAGTTACCTCTGCTGCAGAGGATAAGTTCATTTGAGTTACCAGCCTCAGAAATTGCAGCCCAAATAAATGCTTCACAGAATTCAAGTATCAGACATCTGAACATCAACTGTTCAGAGGAGACTGCATGAATCAGGCATTCATGGTGAAATTGCTGCAAAGAAACCACTACAGTGCCTTGCAAAAGTATTCATCCCCCTTGGCGTTTTTACTATTTTGTTGCATTACAACCTGTAATTTAAATAGATTTTTATTTGGATTTAATTTAATGGACATACACAAAATAGTCCAAATTGGTGAAGTGAAAAAAATGACTTGTTCCATAAAACAAAACATTTAAAAAAAGTAAAAGTGGTGCGTGCATATGTATTCAACCCTTTGCTATGAAGCCCCTAAATATCTGATGCAACCAAATACCTTCAGAAGTCACATAATTAGTTAAATAAAGTCCACCTGTGTGCAATCTAAGTGTCACATGATCTGGCACATGATCTCAGTATATATACACCTGTTCTGAAAGGCCCCAGAGTCTGAAACACCACTAAGCAATGGGCACCACCAAGCAAGCGGCACCATGAAGACCAAGGAGCTCTCCAAACAGGTCAGGGACAAAGTTGTGGAGAAGTACAGATCAGGGTTGGGTTAGAAAAAAACATCAAAAACTTCAAACATCCCACGGAGCACCATTAAAACCATTATTAAAACATTGAAAGAATATGGCACCACAACAAACCTGCCAAGAGGGCCGCCCATCAAAACTCACAGACCAGGCAAGGAACGGCATTAATTAGAGGCCACAAAGAGACCAAAGATAACCCTGAAGGAGCTGCAAAGCTCCACAGTGGAGATTGGAGAATCCGTCCATAGGACCACTTTCCACTCCAGAGCTGGGCTTTACGGAAGAGTGGCCAGAAAAAAGACATTGCTTAAAGAAAAAAAATAAGCAAACACGTTTGGTGTTCGCCAAAAGGCATGTGGGAGACTCCCCAAACATATGGAAGAAGGTACTCTGGTCAGATGAGACTAAAATGTAGCATTTTGGCCATCAAGGAAAATGGTATGTCTGGCGCAAACCCAACACCCCTCATCACCCGAGAACACCATCCCCACAATGACGCATGGTGGTGGCAGCATCATGCTGTGGGGATGTTTTTCCATTGGCAGGGATTGGGAAATTGGTCACAATTAAAGGAATGATGGATGGCGCTAAATACAGGGAAATTCTTGAGGGGAAACCTGTTTCAGTCTTCCAGAGATTTGGACGGAGGTTCACCTTCCAGCAGGACAATGACCCTAAGCATACTGCTAAAGCAATACTCGAGTGGTTTAAGGGGAAACATTTAAATGTCTTGGGTCAAAGCCCAGACCTCAATCCAAGAATCTGTGGTATGACTTAAAGAATGCTGTACACCAGCGGAACCCATTCAACTTGAAGGAGTTGGAGCAGTTTTGCCTTGAAGAATGTCAGTGGCTGGATGTGCCAAGCTTATAGAGACATACCCCAAGAGACTTGCAACTGTAATTTCTGCAAAAGGTGGCTCAACAAAGTATTGACTTTGGGGGCATGAATAGTTACGCACGCTCAGGTACTCTGTTTTTGTCTTACTGCTTGCTTGTTACACAAAAAATATTTTGGATCTTGAAATTGTTAAGCATGTTATGTAAATAAAATGATACAAACCCCCCAAGAATCTATTTTAATTCCAGGTTCTTAGGCAACAAAATAGTAAAAATGCCTAGGGGAGGTGAATACATTCACAAGCCACTGTACTTAAGAATATCAATAAGAAGAAGAGACATGCTTGGGCCAAGAAACACGAGCAATGGACATTAGGCCGGTGGAAATCTGTCCTTTGGTCTGATGAGTCCAAATTGGAGATTTTTGGTTCCAACCGCCGTGTCTTTGTGAGACACAGAGTAGGTGAACGGATGTACTCCGCATGTGTGGTTCCCACTGTGGAGCATGGAGGTGTGATGGTGCTTTGCTGATGACACTGTCAATGAATTATGTATAATTCAAGGCACACTTAACCAGCATGGCTACCACAGCATTCTGCAGCGATACACCATCCCATCTAGTTTGGCTTAGTGGGACTATCATTTGTTTCTCAACAGGACAATGACCCAACACACCTCCAGGCTGTGTAAGAGCTATTAAACCAAGGAGGAGAGTGACGGATTGCTGCATCAGATGACCTGGCCTCCACAATCACCCGACCTCGACCCAATTGAGATGGTTTGTGATGAGTTGGACCGCAGAGTGAAGGAAAAGCAGCCAACAAGTGCTCAGCATATGTGGGAACTCCTTCAAGACTGTTGGAAAAGCATTTCTCAAGAAGCTGGTTGAGAGAATGACAAGAGTGTGCAAAGCTGTCATCAAGGCAAATGGTGGCTACTTTGAATAATCTAAAATATATTTTGATTTGTTTAACACTTTCTCTTTTGGTTACTACATGACTCCATATGTGTTATTTCATAGATGTGATATCTTCACTATTATTCTACAAAGTAGAAAATAATAAAAATACATTTAAACCCTTGAATGAGTAAGTAGTGTGTCATAACTTTTGACTGGTACTGTATATTGAATAGGGTTCCATTTGGGACACATACATGGACAGAGTACCTCTCTCATCTTGAAGAATGCCATGCCTGTCAGTAGTGAGTCTGAGCCAGCTTGGTGCTGGGGGCCAATCCTCTCCAGCTCCAGCTGTTCTGCCACTTCCTGTAGCCCACCCTGTCAATCAAACTCCGCCCTGTCACTCACAGATTCTGCTAATCTAGCCATCTGGCCATGTCTATAATGCATTTAAAGGCTATCGATTAAGACTTGTGGCCTAGTTAGCTCTCTGAAAACTCATTGATTACAAAGCTGAGTAATACTTTAACTGTTATGATGTGCTGAAGTTACCTTGAGGTTTTTGCAGCTCTTCATGAGGTACTTGACATCATATATGATGGGGAAGAACAGGCGAAGGATCTCAAAGAAGTCCACTTCCTCTTCGGGCAGGTTAGAGTTGGACAGAATCTTGATCAGATAGCCAAAGTCATAGCCACTGCAAACAGAAAAATAAACCAAATGCTTCTTAGGTCTAAGATGATTGATTTTAACAATGGTCAAGACTGCACCAGATGTGACAAATAACATACATGTGTGGTTAGAATCTGGATCTGATAAGATGGCGCCGAAAAGGATGGCTGAAGTTTTACATGCTCCTAACCAACTGTGCTATTTTGTTAGTTTTTGCGTTGTTTGTAACTTATTTTGTACATAATGTTGCTGCTACCGTCTCTTATGACCGAAAATAACTTCTGGACATCAAAACAGCGATTACTCACCACGAACTGGAAGAAACTTTTTCCTTTAATGAGTCCGACAAGAAGGATATTCCGCTTTCCCGGGAACAGGCCCAAATGTCATCATTTGTGTGAAGAAAAGACGGAGGAAAACAGGGCGCAGGCCGGGCTGCCTTCTGAGAATCTGTAGGCGAGCGAGTAAACTCCCACTGCCATCCGTTCTATTTGCAAACATGCAATCATTGGAAAATAAAATTGATGACCTACGATTATCCTACCAACGGGACATAAACAAATGTAATATCTTATGTTTCATAGAGTCGTGGCTGAACGAAGACACGGATAATATAGAGCTGGCATAATATTCCATGCACCGGCAGAACAGAGAAGAGGCTACGTCTGGTAAGACGAGGGGTGGGGGGGTGTGTCTTTTTGTCAAATAACAGCAGGTGCGCAATGTCTAGTATTAAAGAAGTCTCGAGGTATTGCTCGCCTGAGGTAGAGTACCTTGTGATAAGCTGACGACTACACTATTTACCAAGAGAGACCTCATCTATATTATTCGTAGCCATCTATGTACCACCACTAACCGATACCAGCAGTAATAGCTCACTCAACCAACTCTATAAGGCCATAAGCAAACAGGAAAATGCTCATCCAGAAGCGGCGCTCCTAGTGGCCAGGGACTTTAATGCAGGCAAACTTAAACCAGTTTTACCACATTTTTACCAGCATGTCACGTGCAAACAAAAAAAAAAAAAAAAAAAACTCTAGACCACCTTTACGCCACCCACAGAGATGCATAAAAAGTCCTCCCCCGCCCTCCAGCTTACAAGCTAAAACTAAAGCTTACAAGCAAAAACAAAAGCCGGAAGTACCAGTGACTCGCTCAATACGGAAGTGGTCAGATGACGCGAGGACTGTTTTGCTAGCACAGACTGGAATATGTTCCAGGATCCATCCAATGGCATGGAGGAGTATGCCACCTCAATCATCGGCTTCATCAATAAGTGCATCGATGACGTCATCCCCACAGTGACCGTACGTACATATCCCAATCAGAAATCATGGATTACAGGCAACGTCGAGCTAAAGGCTAGAGCTGCCGCTTTCAAGGAGCTGGACACAAATCCGGAAGCTTACAAGAAATCCTGCTATGCCCTCAGACGAACCATCAAACAAGCAAAGCGCCAATACAGGACTAAGATTGAATCCCACTACACCGGCTTTGACACTCGTCGGATGTGGCAGAGCTTGAAAACTATTACGGACTACAAAGGGAAACCCAGACGCGAGCTGCCCAGTGATGCGAACCTAGCAGACGAGCTAAATGCCTTTTATGCTTGCTTCAAGGCAAGAAACACTGAATCATGCATAAGAGCACCAGCTGTTCTGGATGACTGTGATAACGCTCTCGGCAGCCGATGTGAGCAAGACCTTTAAACAACATTCACAAAGCCATAGGGCCAGATGGATTACCAGAACGTGTACTCAAAATATGCACGGACCAACTGGCAAGCGCTTTCACTGACATTTTCAACCTCTCCCTGACCGAATCTGTAATACCTACATGTTTCAAGCAGAACACCATAGTCCCCGTGCCCAAGGATTACCGCCCCATAGCACTCACGTTGGTAGCAATGAATTGCTTTGAAAGGCTGGTCATGACTCACATCAATAGCATCCTCCCGGATATCCTAGACCCACTGCAATTCGCATTCCACCCCAACAGATCCACAGATGACACAATCGCAATCCACACTGCCCTTTCCCACCTGGACAAAGGAACGCCTATGTGCGAATGCTGTTCATTGACTACAGCTCAGCATTCAACACCATAGTGCCCACAAGCTCATCATTAAGGTAAGGACCCTGGGACTAAAAACTTTCCTCTGAAACTGGATCCTGGACTTCCTGACGGGACACCCACGGGTGGAAAGGGTAGGCAGAAACACATCTGCCACGCTGATCCTCAACACTGGGGCCCCTCAGAGGTGTGTACTTAGTCCCCTCCTGTACTCCCTGTTCACCCACGCCCGCCATGGCCAAACACAACTCCAACACCATCATTAAGTTTCTTGACGACACAACAGTGGAAGGCCTGATCACCGACAAAAATGACACCCCGTAAAGGGAGGTCAGAACTGGCATTGTGGTGCCAGGACAACAACCTCTCCCTCAATGTGAGCAAGACAAAGGAGCTGATCGTGGACTACAGGAAAAGGCGGGCTGAACAGGCCCCCATTAACATCGACGGGGCTGTAGTGGAGCGGGTCGAGAGATTCAAGTTCCTTGGTGTCAACATCACCAACGAACTATCATGGTCCAAACACACCAAGACAGTCCTGAAGAGAACACGAAAAAACATTTTCCCCCTCAGGAGACTAAAAAGATTTGGCATGGGTCCCCAGATCCTCAAAAAGTTATCCAGCTGCACCGTCGAGAGCATCCTGACCAGTTGCATCACCGCCTGGTATGGCAACTGCTTGGCATCTGACTGTAAGGCATTACAGAGGGTAGTGCGTACGACCCAGTACATCACTGGGGCCAAGCTTCCTGCCATCCAGGACCTATATAATAAGCTGTGTCAGAGGAAAGCCCATAAAATTGTCAGAGACTCCAGTCACCCAAGTCATAGACTTTTCTCTGCTACCGCATGGCAAGCGGTACCGGAGCGTCAAGTCTAGGACCAAAAGGCTCCTTAACAGCTTCTACCCCAAAGCCATAAGACTGCTGAACAATTAATTCAATGGCCACCAGACTATTTACATTGATATCCCCCCCTCTCCATTTGTTTTGTGCACTGCAGCTAATCACTATTTATTATCTATGCAGTCACTTCACCCCAACCTACATGTACAAATGACCTCAACTAACATCTACCCCCACACATTCATGTTCCTTTTTATTATTTTTTACTTTAGTTAATTTGGCAAATATTTTTTTACTATTCTTGAACTGCACTGATGGTTAAGGGCTTGTAAGTAAGCATTTCACTTTAAGGTCTACACTTGTTGTATTCGGCGCATGTGACAAATAAAGTTTGATTTGATTTTAAATGGCCTACCTGTGGAAAGAAAGCCACTTGACGCCCTCACAGAGCACCACCCCTGAGGTCATGAGCAGTTCAGCCAAGTACAATGTCTCGATCCCCTCCTCCTCGTGCTTCTTGAACTGGATGCCTGATGTTGTCAAGAGCTCGATGGAGTCCTGTGCATACATGTCCTCCCTGACGACGGAAAGGGAGACACCTGTCACACTCACACCTAGGCTACACATTTATAACAGGGTTTCTTAAACTGTGGGTCGGGACCCGAAGTGGCTCCTGGGCATGTGAGAGGTGGGTCGCGAGTCATGAGAATATATCTATATTAACACAATTTCTTCTTAATTTGGGTAGTTGGAACAAGATATGGGTCACAGGAAGATAGTACATTTATATATTTTGTGTCAAGAGCCGAAAAAGTTTAAGAACCCCTGAATTATATCAATGAATGTAATGGCTATAAGAACAAGGGGTACACTAAGCATGACAAAGTTGTTGTTGCTGTGTAAGTGGATGCAGTCCAACTTTATATATATATATCTTCTTCAATGTCTGAGACTGCTGATAAGCCTTTAGGTTTTACTTACACAATAGAAACAAGTTACATGTAAACAACAAAATACTACTCAAAACACTGTCTTCAGTGCCTCACTAAAACAGTACCTGCGATATGCTCGAAAGCATTTATGAAATATGTCAATATAAACATTTGAAAAATGACTTGAGGCACTAGGAGAAAAGCAAGTCAATTAGCTTGTTGAGAAAGTAAGCAGCTCATGTGACAGGTGCAGCCTATTTGGTGGCTCAAGTGAAAGTCTTGGCCACATGGTTTCTAAACAATCTTGGTCACATTGTCCTTTACCTGAATGGTGTGCAGGCAGTGCAGCTTCAGTGTGACAACGTTCAGTCCTGTATGGAGGTCCTGAACTAGCTCTGGTCCAGGGCGTTCAATGTGGCTTGCTGACATTGAGCCTTCAAATGGCCTGGCCCAGAACTAGTCATGAGCGTGACCCTGATTGTGTGCAGTATCAACACTGAACATAGGCCTGTTCTTGCCTTGGTTTCATACATCATATGAGCAGGTTTTTTTGTGCCTTTGCCCATCAGTCCAGACATGTAAACTAGTCAAACTCCATACTACAATAATATCACCTCAATAACAGACTACATCAAATGGACTTCCTTTTTGTAGTTAACTTTAATGCAGAAATCTCAAGTTATAAAAATGTAATTCCTCAAGAAAGTACCGTACAATACATATAAACATTACAATCATCTTTAAAACCTTTCATGGTAGAAACAAAAAGGTTCTTCCTTTTCTCCTAGTGCCTCCAAAGAGCCGTTGCTATGAAACTACACCTGTTCTGTAGGTGCTGTACAAGAGGCAGGTCATATAGCTGAGTTCTCTAAAATGGGCAAGTCAAGTCTTGATACAAGACATGAAAATTAGTTGAACATTGATAGACATAGAAAGGGGAACGCTTACGTGAGGTTAAACTTAAAATTGAACTGCCATGTTGAAGTTCCCGGTGGATATTCACCCTGTTCATTCATAAAGGTAAGGCCCAGCTGGATAATCTTTAGCAAGTCTACATTACATCGCAGTAACTGGTACTGGTAGTCAGCATTGCTTCTGAACTCTCCAATCGGTCTCGCAACTACACCTGGAAACTCTGTGTCCTATGAACAGAACACAAAGCAATAGAGAAGGCAGAAATGGAGCAGCAGCACAATGTTCAGCAAATATCTGTCAGTGTCAACCAAGATGCCTTTAATCAGAACTCTTCATAACTTACCATGGCAATGTAGTTGTATTTTCTAATGACCTGGCGGATCCTTTTGAGTTCTTCATCCAGGTTGTCAGCCCAAACCTCACATATTCTTTGGCTATGATCCACAGTAGCCGCGGGCATAGTGCCAGCTCTACAAGCAAGGCATCAAAAACAAACAAACAAACTCTCAATCGAGAAAATGACCATGGAATTGTGGTCCTTCTTTATTTGTTTGACCTGGAGATAAACAACAAACAATGTCCGGTTACACAATAACCCTGTGAGATTTCTTGCCACATACTCGATGGTTACATTAAAACATCTAGCTAACGTTAACTAGATTTGACAGAATTACAGACATCTAACGTTAGCTAGCTAATATACTGTGTAACATACTCCCTATGCTAGATAGCTAATGCTGTAGCTAACAATCTTGCTGTTAGGAGGACTTTACTATGCTTTGATGTTATTGGGGCAAATAACTGGCTAGCTACTTTTTTAGCAGGCTGTGATGACAGGCACCCATCTAGTTATCGAACTGAGCTAACTTACCTGTCCCACTAGCTAGTTAGCTAGCAGTTCACTAGCTAATTAGCTAGGAGTCTGCTAACCTTAAGAGTGGGGACAGGATGCGTTTCTCTTCAGATACAATGATATCACAGTGTTTCATCGCCTCTTATAATGCCCAACCCTAGCACCTGTCAGCTACCATTAGCCAGCTGGCTAAAATATGTGGCTGGATAGCAAATCTAGCTAACCAACTCCTAATAGGGCTTGAATTTCAACCTTCCCGACTTAGTGTTCGCTAAATAAGGGTTGTGCAATTACAAGTGAACAGTTAAAAAACTCCCAATTACCTTGTTTAAAAACGGTCAGGGCCTTTTAACTAACTTTTAAACAGTTTTATATTCCAAATACCGACAGTCATTGATATCAACCCACAGCTGCCACCTCTGAACTTCCATTACGTCATCACGCACACCGTGACGTCACGAACGTATACACGTTGGCCTTTGGAGTCCAAGGACGGGGGCGTATTCATTACGCCGATTCTGTTCCGAAACGTTTGTTAAACGGAACGAAATGGGCGGGACTTACCTGAATTTGTCCAATAGAACGTCTCGTTTTAGTTTGCAACTGTAATACACCCCTGGTTCCTTTTCGTCACTACGTCTTCTTCTAGGTTTATTGGCAGACTACACCCCAACATTTGTCTGGCCGCCTCCTAGTGTGCAGGTTGAAAAAATGTACATTGTGGGGGTGGGCAAAAATATCCATACAGAGCAGGGCCATAACTACCAGGGGAGAACGACTCAACCTTCGCATTGACGATTTCAAGCTGAAGGCCGTCCACGGTACTGCAGGCATTGTTTCCAGAAAACAGGATCCCCATTATACTAACTAAGCATTTAGTTGGATGATGTATACAAGGAGTAGGCAACCCTGGTACAGCATGTGGGAGAAGTCAGAGCTCAGTAATTGAGTTGGAGGGGTATTCAGGTGGATTTTTCCCATGCGTATGGGTAAATACCACCTTCCCACTTAGTTATGAACGTAGCATAAGCAAGCAGAAAATATCCATCAAAAACTTGAATGTTGAATCAACTTTCATAAATATACTTTTTGTTTATTTAATGCACCAGTCCTCTTATAGCTTTAGTGGTCTTTTCTAGTGAACTTTTAACACAATCAAATCAATTCATTTACAAATTAACTAAATAAAAATAAATATTTATGTTGTAATATTCCTTTGAAATAGGATATAGATAGGACATATTATGTATATTCTTTATACAAATAAAACAACATGCAATGCTTACAATAGCAGTATATATTATTCCACAAGACATTCAGTACCTGTGCTTTGACAGTGAAACCTAAGCTGTTGGGTGAGATGCACAAAGCTACTCTCCTCCCTGTGTGTCCGTCCCCTAGTACTAGCATGCCAATATCTCCACATGCTACAGCCTGCTGGGTTGGTTCAGTAGCTTCGTGAGTTACAGCATGCACAATGAGCCCAGTGAACCAGATGGACTGGCTTTGGTTATAAAACTACACTAAATTAGGAGAGGTTTACTGCATGAGTATAATGACAAATTTGGCATTTGATATCATGTTTTGGTTTACAGTGCACTTGAAAGATTTTTAGTCCAAATTGAATTTTTAAATATATTATTATCATATTACACATTTGCATAAATATATAACATTAAATATTTTATTTAGTTGTAAAGGCTCTGACGAAATCCATTCATTGTTGTAGCTAACTTCTTAAGTATGGAATACCATAAACCACATGAAAAGTAAAAACTCTACACAAATAACACACATACAGATCAGATCCACTTGTCATTTCACTGACTAATCATTCCCAACAGTTAGTCAGTTTATAATACCCATTGCGCAATTGCCCATTAAAGTGCACCTCTCTTCCCTCTGACAACATTAATGTCACTACTGCTCAGGCAGCAGAGTAGGCAGCCTCATCAGGGTCCTTGGCACTGTCCTCACTTGGCGGGGAGCTGAGGTCTGCTATGCCCGACTCCTGGTCATCACTGTTGGTGGAGAGGTCTGGGTCGGACGGTTTGCGGCGCTCCCCTGGTCGGGGGAGGATCAGAAGACTGCTCTCTGGCCCCATCTGCTGGCAGGGTGATGAACTGAGGAAGTCTCCCAGTCCGCTGTAGTCCCCTGGGGTGTTGGCCAAACCCAGGCAGCTCTCTGAGGGGGGAGAGGCCCACACCGCGTGGCTCCTATCCAACGTGTTAGTTTTTGTCTGGATGCTCTTCCCCTGCTCCTTCTCCAACATGGCTATTTTCTAGGGTGGATAACACTACATAATATTAGAAAAAAAACTAAGACAAGAACAGCGACTTCAATCAAATGGTCCTGGTCAAAAGTAGTGCACCAAATAGGAAATAGAGTGTGATTTGGGACATAGCCTATATCATCAGCCTTCCTGTCCTGCCTTACCTCCTTGTGGGACACAAGCTGCTCCTCCAGCTGCTGTGTCTCCTCTCTGATGGCCATCAGGTAGTCTATCACAGACTGGCGAGGATGCATGCCTCTGTCAAAACGGTTGTATAAGGCCCTCCAGAACCTACACACACACACACACACACACACACACACACACACACACACACACACACACACACACACAATTTATACATATTCAATTCAGTTGAGAAAAATTGTGGGGAAATACTACTTGTCCTTAAATATGCACAACCTACTTAAAACAGTAGGGGGCGGTAATTGGGCGCAGAACCCCCTGAGTCTGGCTGTGGTCAGGTCTGTACAGGGGGTTGATGTGGTCAGTCCTGTTCTCCCACAAGTAGGTCCACAGAGAATGGGTCTTCTCCTGATGTCTGACAACACAAAAACACATCTCACATGTCAACCATAGACACAAACATCACACATGTCAACTACAGACACACACATCACACATGTCAACTACCGACACACATCACACATGTCAACTACAGCCACACACATCACACATGTCAACTACCGACACACATCACACATGTCAACTACAGCCACAAACATCACACATGTCAACTACAGCCACAAACATCACACATGTCAATTACAGCCACACATATCACACATGTCAACTACAGCCACAAACATCACACATGTCAACTACAGCCACAAACATCACACATGTCAACTACAGCCACAAACATCACACATGTCAACTACAGCCACAAACATCACACATGTCAATTACAGCCACACACATCACACATGTCAACTACAGCCACAAACATCACACATGTCAACTACAGCCACAAACATCACACATGTCAACTACCGACACACACATCACACATGTTAACTACCGACACACATCACACATGTCAACTACAGCCACACATCACACATGTCAACTACAGCCACAAACATCACACATGTCAACTACAGCCACAAACATCACACATGTCAACTACAGCCACACACATCACACATGTCAACTACAGCCACACACATCACACATGTCAACTACAGCCACACACATCACACATGTCAACTACAGCCACAAACATCACACATGTCAATTACAGCCACACACATCACACATGTCAATTACAGCCACACACATCACACATGTCAACTACAGACACACACATCACACATGTCAACTACAGCCACACATCACACATGTCAATTACAGCCACACACATCACACATGTCAACTACAGCCACACACATCACACATGTCAACTACAGCCACACACATCACACATGTCAACTACAGCCACAAACATCACACATGTCAATTACAGCCACACATATCACACATGTCAACTACAGCCACACACATCACACATGTCAACTACAGCTCAACACAAAACACACCACACATGTCAATCAGTTGGAGGCTTCTCTGAAGAGAAAGGGCAGGACCATACTCCTCAGTAAATTTGATAAAAATACAAATAGCGAAACATTACAAAAGTAATCCTTTTTAGATAAAACTATACATGTCACCAAATAATTGATTAAAAAAACGCTGTTTCGCAATGAAGGTCTACAGTAGTCTCAACATCACTCTGTAGTGTAGCACCAAGGTGTAGCCAGAGGACAGCTAGTTTCCGTCCTCTGGGTATATTGACTTCAATACAAAACCAAGGAGGCTCGTGGTTCTCACCCCCTTCCCTAGACTTACATAGTAATTATGACAACTTCCGGAGTACATCCTCCAACCTATCAGAGTTTTTGCAGCATGAACTGACATGTTGTCCACCCAATAAAAGGATCAGAGAATGAATCTAGTACTGAAAGCATAAGCTACAGCTAGCTAGCACCCAAAAGAGTTCTACCTGGAACCAAAAATGGTTCTCCTATGGGGACAGCCGAAGAACCTTTATGGAACCCTTTTTTCTAAGAGTTTAGCTATATTTCTGAAAACAAATTCACTTTCACTTACTCCGGCTCAAACAGAGAAGGATTCTATGTTACCTATGGCTATCCAACACTGGAACTCTTCTAAGTCAAGGTAAGCTTTTGGCTTTATTCATCTACTGCCACCTGGGCACGCCAGTGTAATTGATAAACTGCTTGCTGCTGTAACTGTACACTGTACTGCATGATTGTAGCAGGTTTACTAACGCGTTAGTTCTAGTAGCTATGTTTACTTGACGTTAGCTAATATGGTGACAACGGTATAGCAGTTAAACGGAACCAAACAAGGATAAACATACCTACATTTGTCTAATAAAAACACTTGTTTGTAACTTTTGGACTAATGATTACAACCTAGATCAGCTAGATGCAGGCAAGAGTGTGCAAGACGGTATTGAATGTGTCAATATCTGTTACATGGATTACTCAAATTTCTCTCGATTTGTGCACTATGTTGTAAACCTTCATTCATCGGCTAGGTTGTAGCAAAATGTGAGTATCATGTAGTAGCCTAAACCTACCGCTGTTACATTGAGCTGGGTGAATATAATATGAATGACAGTCATCCAATATGCTGTAATAGAAATAAGGCCATTCTCAAAAAAATGGCACGACCAACTCCAGCTCAACACAAAATGTATCATTCCAAAATTATTCTGACTGAGAAAGAAAGAATGTGTGTGTGAATTCCTGCTCTCTTTTTAGTCTGGTCTGACTGAAGCTGTTCATGTCTCTTGTATTGGCTAGCCCAGTAGGCCTATTTGTTTAAATCTGTGTCTCATGTTAGGTGAATTTGAACACTATTATATCTGAAATAATAAGCAAAAAAGCCTTAACATTTCAGTAAATAGTTTAGATTAGTTATGTGTGAAGTCACAGTCAGTTTCAAAAATTCAAGACAAGGAACGGCAAATTGACAGACTTCTATCTATTACCTTAGCTCTGCTCTCTCTTTCTGGTTATTACCTATGCTCTGCTCTCTCTTTCTGGTTATTATCTATGCTCCGCCCTCTCCTTCTGGTTATTACCTAAGCTCCACCCTCTCCTTCTGGTTATTACCTAAGCTCCGTCCTCTCCTTCTGGTTATTACTTAAGCTCCGTCCTCTCCTTCTGGTTATTACCTAAGCTCCGTCCTCTCCTTCTGGTTATTACCTAAGCTCCGTCCTCTCCTTCTGGTTATTACCTAAGCTCCGTCCTCTCCTTCTGGTTATTACCTAAGCTCCGTCCTCTCCTTCTGGTTATTACCTAAGCTCCGTCCTCTCCTTCTGGTTATTACCTAAGCTCCGTCCTCTCCTTCTGGTTATTACCTAAGCTCCACCCTCTCCTTCTGGTTATTACCTAAGCTCCGTCCTCTCCTTCTGGTTATTACCTAAGCTCCGTCCTCTCCTTCTGGTTATTACCTAAGCTCCACCCTCTCCTTCTGGCTATTACCTAAGCTCCGTCCTCTCCTTCTGGTTATTACCTAAGCTCTGTCCTCTCCTTCTGGTTATTGCCTATGAAGTTTCCGTACTGGCAGGAGTAGATGTGGTTGTGGATGGTGATGAGGAACCTCTCGTTGTACTCGAAGGCACAGGGGAACTGCTCCGACAGCTGCCACACACACTCCAGGAACTGGTCTATGACCGGGGACACCTCCTTGGGGTCTCCATCCAGGTGGTTGTATCTGAGGGGAGAGGGCAACATGGGTAGCCTGCTTCCCAAATGGCACACTATTCCCTATATAGTGTCCAACTTTTGATTTTGTTGCTAAAGGAAATAATTATATCTGCAAGAAAACACAATAGTTCACACCTGTGAGAGAACTTGTGTCCAAAGGAAACCCAGTCTCTTTCAATGAGAACCTGAATACAGGGGAATAAAATATGATTTACTTATGCATGAGGATGCCAGAAGGTGTTATTTGTATATAACTTGGGTCTAAACCTGTTTCATCACTTTCATCTTTGTTTCACAGCTTACACTTGGACAGTAAAGAGTACAAATATTACAGAGAGAGAGACAGTTTGCACCATGAGAAAGCTTGAACTTCCTCACCCAATGTGTGGGGTGGTTTTCTACTAAGTCTCAAGATGATTGTAAGAAGTCAGGCTTCCTGTCACAGTAACTTTTTTCCATGGAGATGCCTTTTGGCAGAAACCCAGTCAGACTGAGCAAATCCTCATGATCAAAGAATCCAGAACCATAAGCACAGCACGGACCTACTTACATTACCGTCCAAGAGGACGTGATCAACTACAATCACACCGTAATTTAACAGTATGTCAACATCAATGTGCTTACATGTCAATAAAAATGTGAAAAACTTAAACACAGCCAGAAACGAAGGGAAAAGGAATGTTCTTCATTTCAAATGAAGTGCCATCTATTCAAACACGTATTGAGCGCTAGTGGCTACTAGGTAGAGGAGGTTTTAAACATGAATCATTACAAACCTGCTGATCATGTGTTAAGAGCTGACTGTATGATATAATATTTAGGGTAATTATTTCTATGAATATGACATACATGAACCCATACACTATAAACTGACTATAGGTTCAAGATGTACACTAGTGAATATGCAGATACCCTGCTCAGAGAGACAGTAGGGGATGTACCATGAGTCCTTTGAGAGTCCTGTAGTAGGGGTCCAGGAGCACGGAGGCCACAGAGCACACCTGAGCAGTACGATCCCAACCGTCTGAGCAGTGGACCAAGACACTGACGCCATCCTCTGCAACGGCCTACACATGCATGCAGGCACGCACGCAGACACGAGAGAGAGAGAGTCTGAGAAACAATAACTTAAACCTCCTGCTGTGTTCCCGTCGAATTGGACCGATTTACACGTTTTCTCTCTGAAAAATGTAGTTCATTTAATCTGATTGTCATAAGGTTCCATGACGTTGTCCACATGGGGCATCTGAACACACAAAATACATTTTGATGATTTTCATTACATTTTGGGTGTTTTATTTAACATTTGTACACCTGTGGTGTTCCCAGTCAAAAATGACCGGTCATTAGAAATGAATGGGTGAGACAACAATTAGTGTATAAAATTGAGTTCAGGCATATGCCCATTCATCAGATGGACACACTTCCTCTCCCAGACCCCCACATGCATGTGTGTTTGAGGGCACACACACACACACACACACACACACACACACACACACACACACACACACACACACACACACACACACACACACACACAGGGTTCCCCACAGGAACCACACCTGTTGGCATTCTCACAAACAATCGCAACATTGTTTCAATAATATTTAGAACTTTTCTTGCAGCTCTGGTATATAAAGCTTTTTTGAGGCCTTGCTCACAATTCATTCTGTGGCAGCACAATGACCAAACGATGTAGTGTATGTGAGGCTCTTGATTATATCTTTGATCATGACACTGGTGAGGAGGAGAGTCCTTGTTAAACTTTGACACAAAGTAGTCTGTGATAAATAGCACAATGTGTTTCATCTGAGTATTTGTTATAGTCAAAATAATCCATACATTGTGCTTTTTTAAAACTCAAAATGAGTTGTATGAGTTCAGGTCAATGAGGCCTACAGGCCATAAATAGCAAATAGAAGATTAAAAAACTGTTCACAAGAACTTAAATTGATAAAAAGATCTAACACAACATTAGGTGGTAATATATGCATTATTATGGATTTACAATCAGCTATAATGGGTTGGTCATTTTGGACCGTGAACACAGAATTAATTAACATGAAAAGAACACAACAGGAGGGTTAAGTGTAGCACTGAGACAGACAGAGGGGATTATCATCCAGACAGACTAACCTTGGCGATGAAGATGCCAGCATCCAGGACAGCTTTGATGTGTTTTAGCCAGCCTGAGCTTTCCAGACCCTCCAGGAACTCTGACATGGAGGGGGACCATGCCTCACTCACTGCAGGGGAAAACACACCGGGGTCAGTGGTAGACACGGATACGGTTACAAATTCCCCGATAATTCCCCCGGTTTTCCAGAAATCATGATTGGAGGATTCAAAGATTTTCTGCTTATTCCTTCTTGATTCCAGGAATCTTCTAACTGGGATTTCTGGAAAACTTTGAAATTCAAGGTTTTTCTTTATTTGGACTATTTCCTATATTGTAGAATAATAGTGAAGACATCAAAACTATGAAATAACACATATGGAATCATGTAGTAACCAAAAAAGTGTTAAACAAATCAAAATACATTTGACATTTTTCAAATTAGCCACCCTTTGCCTTGATGACAGCTTTGTACACTCTTGTCACTCTCTCAACCAGCTTCATGAGGAATGCTTTTCCAAGAGACTTGAAGGAGTTCCCACATATGCTGAACACTTGTTGGCTGCTACTCTGCGGTCCGACTCATCCCAAACCATCTCAATTGGGTTGAGGTTGGATGATTGTGGAGGCCAGGTCATCTGATGCAGCACTCCATCACTCTTCTTCTTGGTCTAACAGCCCTTACACAGCCTGGAGCTGTGTTTTGGGTCATTGTTCTGTTGAAAAACAAAAGATAGTCCCACGAAGCGCAAACCTGATGGGATGGCGTATCACTGCAGAATGCTGTGGTAGCCATGCTGGCTAAGTGTGCCCTGAATTCTAAATAAATCACTGACAGTGTCACCAGCAAAGCACCTCCACACCATCACACCTCCTCCTCCATGCTTCACGTTGGGAACCACACATGCGGAGATCATCCGTTCACCTACTCTGCGCCTCACAAAGACACAGAGGCTGGAACCAAACATCTCTAATTTGGACACATCAGGCCAAAGGACAGATTTCCACCGGTCTAATGTCAATTGTTTGTGTTTCTTGGCCGGAGCAAGTCTCTTCTTCTTATCGGTGTCCTTTAGTAGTGATTTCTTTGAAGGCCTGACTCACACAGTCTCCTCTGAACAGTTGATGTTGAGATGTGTCTGTTACTTGAACTCTGTAAAGCATTTATTTGGGCTGCAATTTCTGAGGCTGGTAACTCTAATGAACTTATCCTCTGCAGCAAAGGTAACTATGGGTCTTCCTTTCCTGTGTCGGTCCTAATGAGAGCCAGTTTCATCATAGAGCTTGATGTTTTTTTGCGACTGCACTTGAAGAAACTTTCAAAGTTCTTGAAATTTTCCAGATTGACTGACCTTCAAGTCATAAAGTAATGATGGACTGTCATTTCTCTTTGCTTATTTGAGCTGTTCTTGCCATATATGGACTTGGTCTTTTACCAAATAGGGCTATATTCTGTATACCACCCCTACCTTGTCACAACACAACTGATTGGCTTAAATGCATTAAGGAAAGAAATTCCACAAATTAACTTTTAACAAGGCCCACCTGTTAATTTGAAATGCATTCCAGGTGACTACCTCATGAAGCTGGTTTGAGTAATCTCAAATATAAAATATATTTTGATTTGTTTAACACTTCTTTGGTTACTACATGATTCCATATGTGTTATTTCATAGTTTCAATTTCTTCACTATTATTCTAAAATGTAAAAAATAGTCAAAACAAAGAAAAACCCTGGAATGAGTAGGTATGTCTAAACGTTTGACTGGTACTGTATGTTTTCTTCCCAATATGATGTTGGGGACTCTTGAGTCAATATTGACACAGGCCATTTGACACTGGACATCACTTTAAATATTGAGACAGAAGACAGGCAACTAAATGCAGACTCAATTCTGCAGCATACAGCTTAATGCATTACGTGATTTGTTTTCCTTGAAAACATACAGTGTATAACTTTTCATTTATAATCTGAAAGTTTAAGATCAATAATTTGTCAGTTGTGACAAAGTGACAAAATTTCCAGAGTTTCTCCAGTGTTGACAGCTTGGTTAACGAAGGAGAGTTTTCAAATAAACACAAATATTTTCAATAATCATTTGTAGATATGCCAACTCCCTACAAAAACATCCATCTCTCCAGACGGCTATTAAGAGTTGACAGAGGTACACAGAGGGGTGGGTTGACAGATGTGTAGACGTGTGTGTGTGACCCTGAGTACTGTACTTCCAGACAATATTAGTGCACTGACCCGTGAGCCCACCTGACATGTGACTCTGCAACAGGCAGCTGGAGCCTGCAGGTGAACGGGTTCAGTCAACCTTGGTTTTACAGCATGGGCTAATTTCCGGGAAACTATTGTTCTCTGAAGAATAATGAAAAAAATGTTTTGAACTGACACAGCTATCTACTGCATTGCCATGCAATCTGTTGCAGGACAAAGCCTCTCTCTTGCATTCTTCAGAACCCGTAGACTCCCTTGTGTTTCCAGGGGGCAAGGAGTTATCACAGCTAAGGCCAGATATTATTTTTCATACGCTAAATCACATAATTCTCACGCCCTCCGTCTCCCTCTTAAGGGGAAAAAGGTCCCAAATCGGCCACTCCAGGAAACAAAAATAGTTTGCAGATGAAATCCAGATGGATTCAATGTCTTCCTGGCCCTGCACATTGCCCAGAAACGCTCCTATGGGTCAACCTAAGTCCTGATTGCAGAGCAGAGCAGTCTGCATCGCTGCATATTAAAGCCACAGGGGTGGCAGGGGACCTGGTATATTGAGAGAATGAAGTGGGATCACATTTGAGGGATCAAGACTAATCCAGTCTGGAACTGTATTGGGTTTTAATAAAGTTGAGAGACAGTAGACAAAACAAACCTGTGGCTGTGAGTGAATATTACTTTGGCATTCTCTGAAATCAAGCTCTCAGTGATGTACTGAACAACACTGAGATGGGCTTTTATGGCTGAACGAGGTCTAGTGAGCCACAGAGTGATAGCTAGCTGGCCGACTGTAGAGTATTCATATGGATGCAATGTAAGATGATCTGCTTACAGGCCTCCAACACTGTGGGAGTTGACCCGATTCATACCTTCTAGCATTTTCTGGAGGCTGTTCCTCATCACATGGATGTTCTCAATGCCTATGAACTGAAACTTGATGTTGGAGTAGTTGTCTTCGTTTTCATAGCCTTTCCCTGCTGCTCGGTTTGCTATTGCATTCAGCTGGAAAGACATACAGTGCATACAGTTTAATCAAAGAGAAATCCTCAGAGAGACATGACTTTTAAAGACTAGATGGAGCAAGGCTTCCGCATGTTAAAGTTAGGATGAAGGTTGCCACTGTTTTTGTACATGTTATGCATGTTCTGAACGGCATGAAGCCAGGCATTTAATGTGAGCTTGACCAGCTGACACCAGGCCCAAGATGAGCCCCTGGCCCCAGGGCCCAGCTAGCAAAATGCTGCATTGAAAAACAAAGCTCCACCTGAACATACAGAATAGACGTTGTTGAAGGACTTCCATTGGCCCTGTGGCCAGGGGCTCACCTTGGGCCTGGTGTCCACCACATACATGAAGTCACTACGGGGGTTGGACCTCACAATGGCCTCCAGCATCTGCTCATCCTCCAGGCAGCGGGCACTGAAGCCAGACAGGGGCTGACTGCTACGACAGATGGCAGCCTGGAGAGGGGGTAGAAGGGAGAGACCTCTAAAAACAAGGCAATATACTATATATACAAGGCCCTGTTGTACTATACAGTCAGAATAATGACATATTCACACTGCTGATTCATATTTAGGACAGAAACCTACATTTACCATAGTGATTATGTCTTGGCGTAATACAGCAACTGCACAATTTCATATTTTTGTATGAGGCGTGGGGGAGATTGGGCCAGCGACCCCTGTGTGGTTCCCAGAGTGACTTGTCCCCCACAGATCATACATACAGAGCAGCAGGGAGAACAGAGCCACATCTGAACACTGAACCCTGGGAACCTGACCTCACACATAAAACACTCTAACCCGGGCTGCAATATGAACTTTATATAGAGACTGGTCCACACTGTTCTACTGCAATATGAACTTTATATAGAGACTGGTCCCGACTGTACTACTGAAATATGACATTTATATAGAGACTGGTCCTCACTGTTTTACTGCAATATGAACTTTATATAGAGACTGGTCCTCACTGTTCTACTGCAATATGAACTTTATTTAGAGACTGGTCCTCACTGTTCGACTGCAATATGAATTTTATATAGAGACTGGTCCTCACTGTTTTACTGCAATATGAACTTTATATAGAGACTGGTCCTCACTGTTCTACTGCAATATGAACTTTATTTAGAGACTGGTCCCGACTGTACTACTGAAATATGACATTTATATAGAGACTGGTCCTCACTGTTTTACTGCAATATGAACTTTATATAGAGACTGGTCCTCACTGTTCCACTGCAATATGAACTTTATATAGAGACTGGTCCGCGGACTGAACCTATTGGGGAGGGTCTGGGTGGGCGTCTGTTTGCGGCTGCGGCTCTCCCGTGAGACGTGGACCCAACTCCACCATAGTCTTTGCCTGCCTCTTTACCCGCCTCCGTGGCCTCTTTAGAGCGGCGACCCTCGACGCCGACCTCGGACTGGGGACTCTTGCAACGGGTCCCGAATGGACGGGAGATTCCGGCAGCACCGGAGTAATGGACGGCTCTGGCAGCTCCTGACTCACCGGCGCCTCTGGCTCCTGACTGACGGGCAACTCTGGCGGCTCAGGACAGGCGGGCGACTCTGGCAGTTCAGGACAGACGGGACACTCTGGCAGCTCAGGACAGGCGGGAGACTCTGGCAGCGCTGGACAGGCGGGCGACTCTGGCAGTTCAGGACAGGCGGGAGACTCTGGCAGCGCTGGACAGGCGGGAGACTCTGGCAGCGCTGGATAGGCGGGAGACTCTTTTAGAGCTGGACAGGCGGGAGACTCTGGCAGCGCTGGACAGGCAGGAGACTCTGGCAGCGCTGGGCAGGCGGGAGACTCTGGCAGCTCCTGACTGGCGGGCGACTCTGGCAGCTCAGGACAGGCGGGCGACTCTGGCAGCTCAGGACAGGCGGGAGACTCTGGCAGCTCAGGACAGGCGGGAGACTCTGGCAGCTCAGGACAGGCGGGAGACTCTGGCAGCGCTGGACAGGCGGGAGACTCTGGCAGCGCTGGACAGGCGGGAGACTCTGGCAGCGCTGGGCAGGCGGGAGACTCTGGCAGTGCTGGACAGGCGGGAGCACGTGTAGGGAGGAGACGGAGAGACAGCCTGGTGCGGGGGGCTGCCACCGGAGGCCTGGTGTGTGGAGGAGGCACCGGATAGACCGGACCGTGGATGCGCACTGGAGGTCTCGAGCACCGAGCCTGCCCAACCCTACCTGGCTGGTTGCTCCCCATATCCTTCCACCGGGCAGGCACCGTGTTATGCTTTGTAGCGCACGGTGTCCCCGGTGCGGGTGCATAGCCCGGTGTGGCACATTCCAGCTCCTCGTATCGGCCGGGCTAGAGTGGTCATCGAGCCAGGTGCCATGAAGCCGGCTCTACGCATCTGGTCTCCAGTGCGTCTCCTTGGGCCGGTGTACATGGCACCAGCCTTACGCATTGTGTCCCTGGTTCGCCAGCACAGCCGGGCTACGGAGAGCATTCAACCGGTTAAGGTTGGGCAGGCTCGGTGTTCAAGAGCTCCAGTGTGCCTGCACGGTCTGGTCTATCCAGTTCCACCTCCACTCACCAGCCCTCCGGTGGCAGCCCCCCGCACCAGGCTGTCTCTTCGTCTTCTGCCTACAGGGTCTCCCGCCTGTCCAGTGCTGCCAGAGCCTTCCGTCTGTCCAGAGCTGCTAGAGTCTCCCGTCTGTCCAGAGCTGATAGAGTCTCCCGTCTGTCCAGAGCTGCTAGAGTCTCCCGTCTGTTCAGAGCTGCTAGAGTCTCCCGCATGTCCAGAGCTGCTAGAGTCTCCCGCCTGTCTAGAGCTGCTGGATTCTCCCGCCTGTCCAGAGCTGCTAGATTCTCCCGCCTGTCCAGAGCTGCTAGTCTCCTGCCTGTCCAGAGATGCAAGAGTCTCCCGCCTGTCCAGAGCTGCTAGAATCTCTCACCTGTCCAGAGCTGCTAGAGTCTCCCACCTGTCCTGAGCTGCTAGAGCCGCCAGTCTGTCCTAAGCCATCAGTCAGCCAGGAGCTGCCAGAGCCGTCAGTCAGCCAGGAGCTGCCAGAGCCATCAGTCAGCCAGGAGCTGCCAGCCAGCCAGGAGCTGCCAGAGCCGCCAGCCAGCCAGGGGCTGCCAGATCCGGCAGCCAGTCATGAGCTACCCTTCAGTCCTGAGCTACCCTTCAGTCCTGAGCTACCCCTCAGTCCGGAGCTGCCCCTCAGTCCGGAGCTGCCCCTCAGTCCGGAGCTGCCCCTCAGTCCGGAGCTGCCCCTCAGTCCTGAGCTGCCCCTCAGTCCGGAGCTGCCCCTCAGTCCGGGGGTGCCCCTCAGGCCGGAGCTGCCCGTCAGTCCGGAGCTGCCCCTCAGTCCGGAGCTGCCCCTCAGTCCAGTGGGGCCCTTTAGTAGGGTTGCCAGTCCTAGGTCGGCGGCGAAGGTCGCCGCTTAAAGGACACTACTAAGGGGGACTAAGACTATGGTGGAGTGGGGGCCACGTCCAGCGCCAGAGCCGCCACCGCGGACAGATGCCCATTCAGACCCTCCCCTATAGGTTCAGGTTTTGCGGCCGGAGTTCGCACCTTGGGGCGGGGGGGGTCACGCCCTGACCATAGTTTGCTTTGTATGTGTCTATGTTAGTTGCTTGTGTCAGCACATTTTGGTATATAGCTTCACGGTCGTTTTTCGTTTCTGGTTTTGTATTCAGTGTTCAGTGCTTTCTTTAATCAAAATATCATCATGAACACATACCACGCTGCATTGTGGTCCGCTTCTTACGACGATCGTGACAGGTCCTCACTGTTCTACAGTAGATACACAGGCACACAGATGTAGTAGTCATCAGTCCTGTGCAGAGATTGAAGCCGGTTGTATGTCTATTTCACTCTGCTCTGACTCTGGTCTCTAGGGTGGGTCACACATGGGCTGCATTCCAACTAGCACCATATTGGGCCCTGGTCAAAAGTAGTGTGCTATATAAGGAATAGGGTGCTATTTGGGACACACATGCACTCATACCGTACTTCATAGAAGTGCATTGAAAAGGAAAGATTTGTTCATCAGAGGGGAGCCCTGGGTTTCCTTGGGAAGTGAAGCCTGTGCCAGAAAAGCCCAGCCATGTCTGAACTAGATACTGCAAGGAGCTGCAAGGAGCCTGGCCTGAACCTTATCACAGACATATATACTGCTAGGAGCCTGGCCTGAAGCTTATCATAGCCATGTAAACTGCTAGGAGCCTGACCTGAACCTTATCACAGCCATATATACTGCTAGGAGCCTAACCTGAACCGTATCACAGCCATATAGACTGCTAGGAGCCTGACCTGAACCTTATCATATCCATATATACTGCAAGGAGCCTGGCCTGAACCTTATCACAGCCATATATACTGCTAGTAGCCTGGCCTGAAGCTTATCAAAGCCATATACACTGGTAGGAGCCTGACCTGAATGTTAAAGAGTTACTTGTCTAACAGAACACAGAGGGTGTTCTTTAATGGAAGCCTATCAAATACAATCCAGTTAGAATCAGGAATTCCCCAGGGTAGCTGTTTAGGCACCTTGCTTTTTTCAATTTTTACTAACGACATGCCACTGACTGAGTAAAGCCAGAGTTTATATGTATGCGGATGACTCAACACTATACACATCAGCTGCTACAGCGACTGAAATGACTGCAACACTCAACAAAGAGCTGCAGTTGGTTTAACCTGTTGAACCTATGGGGGCGCTATTTCATTATTGGCTAAAAAAAACGTGCCCGTTTTAAGCTCAATATTTTGTCACAAAAAGATGCTCGACTATGCATATAATTGACAGCTTTGGAAAGAAAACACTCTGACGTTTCCAAAACTGCAAAGATATTATCTGTGAGTGCCACAGAACTGATGCTACAGGCGAAACCAAGATGAAACTTCAAACAGGAAATGAGCAGAATTTTTGAGGCTCTGTTTTCCATTGTCTCCTTATATGGCTGTGAATGTGCCCTGAATGAGCCTACACTTTCTGCCGTTTGCCCAAGGTGTCTGCAGCATTGTGACGTATTTGTAGGCATATCATTGGAAGATTGGCCATAAGAGACTACATTTACCAGGTGTCCGCCCGGTGTCCTTTGTCTAAATTGGTGCGTAATCTTCAGCTGCAGGCATTTTCCCATGGGATTCAGAGGAGAAAGCACACTTCCACGAACGATATATCATCGAAGAGATATGTGAAAAACACCTTGAGGATTGATTCTAAACAACGTTTGCCATATTTCAGTCGATATTATGGAGTTAATTTGGAAAAAAGTTTGGCGTTTTGATGACTGAATTTTCGGGTTTTTTTGGTAGCCAAACGTGATGTACCAAATGGAGCGATTTCTCCTATACAAAGAATCTTTTTGGACAAACTGAACATTTGCTATCTAACTGAGAGTCTCCTCATTGAAAACATCCGAAGTTCTTCAAAGGTAAATGATTTTATTTGAATGCTTTTCTTGTTTTTGTGAAAATGTTGCCTGCTGAATGCTAACGCTAAATGCTACGCTAGCTATCAATACTGTTACACAAATGCTTGTTTTGCTATAGTTGAGAAGCATATTTTGAAAATCTGAGATGACAGTGTTGTTAACAAAAGGCTAAGCTTGAGAGCTAGCAGATTTATTTCATTTCATTTGCGATTTTCATGAATAGTTAACGTTGTGTTATGCTAATGAGCTTGCGAATAGAATTACACTCCTGGATACAGGTTTTTTTCGTAGCTAAACGTGATGAACAAAAGGAACGATTTCTCCTAAACAAATAATCTTTCAGGAAAAACTGAACATTTGCTATCTAACTGAGAGTCTCCTCATTGAAAACATCCGAAGTTCTTCAAAGGTAAATGATTTTATTTGAATGCTTTTCTGGTTTTTGTGAAAATGTTGCCTGCTGAATGCTAACGCTAAATGCTACGCTAGCTATCAATACTGTTACACAAATGCTTGTTTTGCTATGGTTGAGAAGCATATTTTGAAAATCTGAGATGACAGTGTTGTTAACAAAAGGCTAAGCTTGAGAGCTAGCAGATTTATTTCATTTCATTTGCGATTTTCATGAATAGTTAACGTTGCGTTATGGTAATGGGCTTGAGGCTGTAGTCACGATCCCGGATCCGGGATGGCTCGACGCAAGAAGTTAAGAGTGGGTGGCAAGGAATAAGTTAGCCCTAAATATTTCTAAAACTGAAAGCATTGTATTTAGAACAAAACACTCACTACAACCTAAACCTCAACTAAATCTTGTAATAAAAAATGTGGAAATTGAGCAAGTTGAGATGACTAAACTGCTTGGAGTAACACTAGATTGTAAACTGTCATGGTCAAAACATATTGATGCAGTAGTAGCTAAAATGGGGAGAAGTCTGTCTATAATAAAGAGATGCTCTGCCTTCTTAACAACACTATCAACAAGGCAGGTCCTACAGGCCTTAGTATTGTCGCACCTTGACTACTGTTCAGTCGTGTGGTCAAGTGCCACAAAAAAGGACTTAGGAAAATTGCAATGGGCTCAGAACAGGGCAGCACGGCTGGCCCTTGGATATACAGAGAGCTAATATTAATAATATGCATGTCAATCTCTCCTGGCTGAAAATGGAGGAGAGATTAACTTCATCACTACTTTTATTTATGAGAGGTATTGACATGTTGAATGCACCGAGCTGTCTGTCTAATCTACTGGCACACAGCTTGGACACCCATGCATACCCCACAAGACATGCCACAAGAGGTCTCTTCACAGTCCCCAAGTCCATAACAGACTATGGGAGGCACACAGTACTACATAGAGCCATGACTATATGGAACTCTATTCCACATCAAGTAACTGACGAAATCATTCAAATTGTATTTAAAAAACAGATAAAAAAAAACACTTTATGGAACAGCGGGGACTGTGAAGCAACACAAACATTGGCACAGACACATGCATACACACACACACACGATAACATACGCACTATACATACACATGGATTCAGTACAGTAGATATGTGGTAGTGGTGGAGTAGGGGCCAGAGGGCACACAGTGTGTTGTGAAATCTGTGAATGTATTGTATAACATTTTGTAACGGCTTCTAGAGGTAGTGGGTGGAGGAGTCAGGCGCAGAGAGCAGGGTAGTTCAAAATGTGGATCTTTTATTTCCAAAAAAAACAGAGAGACGGTCACGCCACACACACAAGGGCGCATAAACACCCAGTCCAACAAACAGGACGAAACTGTTCGGAAAAATGGAATCCACAAAATATTCACACACCATAAACAGAAAAACAAGCCCACACAAAAGCCGACGGGCCTATCGGGTTTAAATAGCCCACAACCAAAACCTAAACACGAAACAGGTGCAACTAATTAGAAGCAACTAAATGAAACAGAAAAGTGAATCGGTGGCAACTAGTAGCCCGGCGACGACGACCGCCGAGCGCCGGCCGAACAGGAAGAGGCACCATCTTCGGCGGGATTCGTGACAGTACCCCCCCTGACGCACGGCTCCCGCAGCGCGCCGACCCCGGCCTCGAGGGCGAACCGGAGGGTGAGGTGCAGGGCGATCCGGGTGGAGGCGGTGGAAGTCCTTCAAGAGGGAAAATGTCCCCCACCGGTACCCAGCACCTCTCCTCCGGACCGTACCCCTCCCATTCCACGAGGTACTGCAGGCCCCTCACCCGGCGTCTCGAGTCCAGAATAGCTCGTACCGTGTACGCCGGGGACCCCTCGATGTCCAGAGGGGGCGGAGGGACCTCCGGCACCTCACCTTCTTGTAGGGGACCAGCTACCACCGGCCTGAGGAGAGACACATGAAACGACGGGTTAATGCGATAGTAAGAGGGAAGTTGTAATCTATAACACACCTCGTTTATCCTCCTCAGGACTTTAAATGGCCCCACACACTGCGGCCCCAGCTTCCGGCAGGGCAGGCGGAGGGGCAGGTTTCGGGTCGAGAGCCAGACCCTGTCCCCTGGTGCGAACACAGGGGCCTCACTGCAGTGGTGGTCAGCGCTCTTCTTCTGCCGTCCACCAGCCTGCTTGAGAGCGTCCTGGACTGCCCGCCAGGTCTCCCTAGAGCGCTGTACCCACTCCTCCACCGCAGGAGCTTCGGTCTGACTCTGATGCCACGGAGCCAGGACCGGCTGGTAGCCCAGCACGCATTAGAATGGCGACATGTTCGTGGAGGAGTGACGGAGTGAGTTCTGGGCCAACTCCGCCTACCCACTTTCTCGCCCATTCTCCTGGCCGGTCCTGGCAATACGACCGCAGAAACCTACCCACTTCCTGGCTCACTCTCTCCACCTGCCCATTACTCTCGGGGTGATAACCAGAGGTCAGGCTGACCGAGACCCTCAGACGCTCCATAAACGCCCTCCAAACACGGGACGTGAACTGGGAACCTTGATCAGATACGATGTCCTCCGGCACCCCGTAGTGCCGGAAGACGTGGGTAAATAGAGCCTCCGCAGTCTGTAGGGCCGTAGGGAGACCAGGCAATGGGAGGAGACGGCAGGACTTAGAGAACCGATCCACAACAACCAGAATGGTAGTGTTCCCCTGAGATGGGGGAAGATCAGTAAGAAAGTCCACCGATACATTACATTACATTTAAGTCATTTAGCAGACGCTCTTATCCAGAGCGACTTACAAATTGGTGCATTCACCTTATGACATCCAGTGGAACAGCCACTTTACAATAGTGCATCTAAATCTTTTAAGGGGGGGTGAGAAGGATTACTTTATCCTATCCTAGGTATTCCTTAAAGAGGTGGGGTTTCAGGTGTCTCCGGAAGGTGGTGATTGACTCCGCTGTCCTGGCGTCGTGAGGGAGTTTGTTCCACCATTGGGGGGCCAGAGCAGCGAACAGTTTTGACTGGGCTGAGCGGGAACTGTACTTCCTCAGTGGTAGAGAGGCGAGCAGGCCAGAGGTGGATGAACGCAGTGCCCTTGTTTGGGTGTAGGGCCTGATCAGAGCCTGGAGGTACTGAGGTGCCGTTCCCCTATATGTTGTGTATTGACATGGGCACCCCCCTAAATATTAAACAAATTAATTATGGTGATAGTTGTTACTGTAACTGTACACACACAACTCTAACCTCACCTTTGACTCCTCCTGAGGATGTAGCTAATGTAGCTAAACTAATTGCAGCATATCCCATTTATAGAGAATATACAGCAAATTCAAAAATCCTCAATCCGCTCAATGTCTTGAGGGGGTCTGCTTGCTTGGCCACTGATCAGTCATAAAGCCCTATTTATTGGCAAGAAGACACGGACTCCTAGAGGCAATCGACAATTTTGCAGTTTAAAAAGACGTTTTCAACTCTCCAGCTTTCAAGACTCCAGAGGAATGAAAAAGCGTTCTCCTTAGTCTGTATCTGGGAATCTCCTAGTTAGACAAATACACTGCCATAGCTTTTACAAACGTATAATTACTGTGTAAAACGAGAAAAATTGCTTATACTGATAGGCAAGCTATCACAAAATGTGTTGCTAACCATAACAGCCCATGTCAATAACGTTAACAACAACAACAGCTAACGACGTTATTAACTTATCTAGCTAGAAAAAAATGTGCTACTTTTCTCGTGAGTTAATTTCTCCGTTGGGCTAAGTAATCGGTGAGGTTAACAGGTTGCTCGACCGACAGCATTCCCTCCCACGGACTTAAAAAAAAAAAAATCTGAATCCATGCATGGGGTTTACAAAATAATTTGTCAAAAATGACTGAATGTGGCCTCGTCATCCATCTCCATAGAAACGATGTTACACCATTATCCTAAGCCCTAAAATGTGGCCAGTGAATAAATAGTACGTTTTTATTATATTTGAGACATGGAACATAATGTCCACTATAGTTTTAAAATACATGTAAAAAAAAATCTGTTACTGGTAGAAAGCTTGATAATTCGACATTTCTAGAATTTAGCCTACTAACCTTCCTCACCACACAGCCCATCGCCTCAGGTGAACATTGAACCCAATGACCAAACACCGATAGATGAGACCAGGGCCATTGTGGAACCAGGAGGGGCTGTAACTTCCCTCTAGGCAGGTGCCTAGGAGCCTTACTCTGGGCGCACACCGAACAGGAGGAGACATAGAGCCTCACATCCTTGGCTAAGGTGGGCCTCCAGTATTTCCCCCTAAGACCCTGCAATGTCCTCGCAATCTCAGGATGACCTGAAGAAGGTAGTGTGTGAGCCCACCGAATCAATTGATCACGGACACCAAGCGGCACGTACCTGAGACCGGTCGGACACTGTGAAGGCGCAGGTTCCAATCGCCCGCTTGATGTCCGCGTCCACCTCCCATACCACCGGAACCACCAGCCTAGAAGCTGGAAGGATGGGAGTAGGATCGATGGACCGGTTCTCAGTGTCATAGAGACGGGACAGCGCGTCGGCCTTAGTGTTGAGGGAACCTGGTCTATAAGAGATCGTAAATCTAAATCGGGTAAAGAACATGGCCCACCTAGCCTGACGCGGATTCAGTCTCCTCGCCGCCCGGATATACTCCAGATTGCGGTGGTCAGTCCAGGTGAGGAAAGGGTGCTTAGCCCCGTCAAGCCAGTGTCTCCACACCTTCAGGGCTTTTACCATAGCTAGCAACTCCCGGTCCCCCACATCATAGTTCCGCTCCGCCGGACCCAGCTTCTTAGAAAAGAAAGCGCAGGGAAGAAGCTTCGGTGGCGAGCCCGAGTGCTGTGACAGCACGGCTCCAACCCCAGCCTCGGACGCATCCACTTCCACTATGAACGCTAACGAAGGGTCTGGATGAGCCAACACGGGCGCGTCAGTAAACAGCGCCTTCAACTGGTTGAAAGCTCCATCTGCCTCGGCCGACCACCATAAACGCACCGGCCCCCCCTTCGGCAGTGAGGTAATAGGTGCCGCCACTTGGCCAAAACCCTGGATAAACCTCCGGTAGTAATAGGCAAACCTTAAAAACCGCAGCACCTCATTTACCATGGTCGGACTCGGCCAATTACGCACGGCGTTAACAGGGTCACACTCCATCACCACCCCCGAGGTGGAAATGCGATAATCCAGGAAGGAAACGGCTCGTTTGGAGAACACACATTTCTCAGCCTTGACGTATAGGTCATGCTCCAGCAGTCGCCGAAGTACCTTGCGTACTAGGGAGACATGCGCATGTGGCAGAATAGATCAAGATGTCATCAATGTATACCACCACACCCTGCTCGTGCAGGTCCCTGAGAATCTCATCTACAAAGGATTGAAAGACGGCTGGAGCATTCTTTAACCCATACGGCATGACGAGGTACTCATAGTGGCCACCAGATTATACGTGCTCCTGAGGGGTCCAGTTTTGTGAAAAAACAAGCTCCATGGAATAATTCCACTGCCGTAGCGATGAGAGGTAACGGATAACTAAATCCCACTGTGATCGAAAATAGACCTCGATAATCAATGCACGAACGCAGTCCTCCCTCCTTTTTTTCACAAAAAAGAAACTCGAGGAGACGGGTAACATGGAGGGCCAAATGTACCCCTGTCTCAGAGATTCCGTGACATATGTCTCCAAAGCCAACGTCTCCTCCTGTGACAATGGGTACACGTGACTCCTGGGAAGTGCAGCGTTCTCCTGGAGGTTTATAACGCAATCCCCCCGTCGATGGGGTAATTTAGTCGCCTTTGGCGAAAGCCAAATCGGCATATTCTGGGGAAATGCGCACAGTGGTCTGGTCTGGACTCTCTACCGACGTGGCACCGATGGAAACTCCTATACACCTACTTAAACACTCCTCTGCCCACCCCTGAAGAGCCCCATGTCTCCAGTAAATGAGGGGATTGGGAATAGCCAGCCAGGGAATCCCCAACGCCACTGGAAACGCAGGTGAATCAATAAGGTAGAAACTGATCCGCTCCCTATGATCCCCCTGCGTTACCATGTCCAGCGAAATCGTGGCCTTCCTGACCAGCCCTGACCCTAACGGTCGGCTATCTAAGGAGTGCACGGGGAAAGGTGGGTCTATCTGCACCAACGGAATCCCCAACTTACGGGCGAGTCCGCGATCCATAAAACTCCCAGCTGCGCCTGAATCGACTAGCGCCTTCTGCTGGAGAGAGGGAAAAAACGCAGGGAAAAAATAAATAAAAACATGTGACCAACAGGGAGCTCTGGGTGAGTTTGGTGCCTACTCACCTGGGGTGGCCGAGAAGTGTTCCGCCTGCCATCTCAACTCCCAGACGGACTCCGAAGTGTGTCCTCTCTGGCCGCAGTAGGTGCAGGAGGAGCCTCCTCCCCCGGTCCCCCTAGATGCAGCTCCTCCCAACTCCATCGGAGTTGGAGCGGGAGGTGGAACTGACAGGACCCCCTCTGAATGCCCGCGGGCAGCTAGCAGGTTGTCCAGTCGGATCGACATGTCTATAAGCTCGTCGAGGGAGAGTGTGGTGTCCCGACAAACTAGCTCCCTGCGGACGTCCTCCCGGAGGCTGCATCGGTAGTGGTCCCTCAGGGCCCTGTCATTCCACCCCGCACCAGCAGCCAAGGTCCAGAACTCCAAGGCGAAGTCTTGCGCGCTCCTCGTCTCCTGTCTGAGGTGAAACGGCTTCTAGAGGTAGTGGGTGGAGGAGTCAGGCGCAGAGAGCAGGGTAGTTCAAAGATATGGATCTTTTATTTCCAAAAAACAGAGAGACGGTCACGCCACACACACAAGGGCGCATAAAGACCCAGTCCAACAAACAGGACGAAACTGTTCGGAAAAATGGAATCCACAAAATATTCACACACCATAAACAGAAAAACAAGCCCACACAAAAAGTTCCGTTCCTGTCCGTAGAAACATGTCAAAAGATGTATGGAATCAATCTAGGATGTTTTTAACATAAAACGTCAATAATGTTCCAACCGGAGAATTCCATTGTCTTCAGAAATGCGATGGAACAGAGCTCCCTCTCATGTGAACGTGCATGGTCAGAGCATGGTCAGCTCATGGCAGACCTTACTCATTCCCTTCTCATTCGGTCCCACTTCACAGTAGAATTTGTGGAGTGGTAGAAAAACTAGTTTTAATGACTCCAACCTAAGTGTATGTAAACTGTATATACACACCTCTTTTGAAAGGCCCCAGAGTCTGCAACACCACTAAGCAATGGGCACCACCAAGCAAGCGGCCCCATGAAGACCAAGAATCTCTCCAAACAGGTCAGGGACAAAGTTGTGGAGAAGTACAGATCAGGGTTGGGTTAGAAAAAAACATCCAAAACTTCAAACATCCCACGGAGCACCATTAAATCCATTATTAAAGCATTGAAAGAATATGGCACCACAACAAACCTGCCAAGAGAGGGCCGCCCACCAAAATTCATAGACCAGGCAAGGAGGGCATTAATCAGAGAGGCCACAAAGAGACCAAAGATAACCCTGAAGGAGCTGCACTCCACAGATCTGGGCTTTACGGAAGAGTGGCCATTGCTTAAAGAAAAAAAATAAGCAAATACGTTTGGTGTTCACCAAAAGGCATGTGGGAGACTCCCCAAACATATGTAAGAAGGTACTCTGGTCAGATGAGACTAAAATGTAGCATTTTGGCCATCAAGGAAAATGGTATGTCTGGCGCCAACCCAACACCTCTCATCATCCGAGAACACCATCCCCACAGTGAAGCATGGTGGTGGCAGCATCATGCTGTGGGAATGTTTTTCATCGGCAGGGACTGGGAAACTGGTCAGAATTGAAGGAATGATGGATGGCGCTAAATACAGGAAAATCTTAAGGCAAACCTGTTTCAGTCTTCCAGAGATTTGGACGGAGGTTCACCTTCCAGCAGGACAATGACCCTAAGCATACTGCTAAAGCAGCACTCGAGTGGTTTAAGGGAAAACATTTAAATGACTTGGAATGGCCTAGTCAAGGCCCAGACCTCAATCCAATTGAGAATCTGTGGTATGACTTAAAGATTGCTGTACACCAGCGGAACCCATCCAACTTGAAGGAGTTGGAGCAGTTTTGCCTTGAAGAATGGGCAAAAATCCCAGTGGCTGAATGTGCCAAGCTTATAGAGGCATACCCCAAGAGACTTGCAGCTGTAATTTCTGCAAAAGGTGGATCAACATCTTTGGGGTTGAATAGTTACGCATGCTCAGGTACTCTGTTTTTTTGTTTTACTTCTTGTTTGTTTCACAATAAAAAATATTTTGCATCTTCAAAGTGTTAATAGGCATGTTGTGTAAATCAAATGATACAAACCAGGTTGTAAGGCAACAAAATAGTAAAAATGCCTAGGGGGGTGAATACTTTCGCAAGCCACTGTACTTAAGAATATCAATAAGAAGAAGAGACATGCATGGGCCAAGAAACACGAGCAATGGGCATTAGGCCGGTGGAAATCTGTCAGATGATGAGTCCAAATTTGAGATTTTTGGTTCCAACCGCTGTGTCTTTGTGAGACGCAGAGTAGGTGAACGGATGAACTCTGCATGTGTGGTTCCCACCGTGAAGCATGGAGGTGTGATGGTGCTTTGCTGGTGACACTGTCAATTAATTATGTATAATTCAAGTAGCCTATCAGAAGCTTCTAAAGCCATAACATCATTTTCTGGAACCTTATCACAGCCATATACACTGCTAGGAGGTTGGTGGCACCTTAAAAGGGAAGGATGGTGTCGTGGTAATGGCTGGAGCGGAATGGTATAGAATATATCAAACATATGGTTTCCATGTATTTGATGCCATTCCATTTGCTCCGTTCCAGCTATTATTATTAGCCTGAGTAGCCTCCACTGCATACTACTAAAAGCATGGCCTGAAGCTTATCACAAGCAATGGGCCTGGTTAAGGAGTGGTCGATGGCCTTCCTGGGGAGCAATGGGCCTGGCTAAGAAAGTATTATAATAGTTCCAAAAGCAGAGCTGGGCTCCTGCTCAGTATGGCCAGGGGATATGCTTGGTCATCCCAGACTCACTCACACAATGGGATTAGCAAAGGCCACTGACCAGCAGAACAAGGTCTCCAATGAAATAACATGACTTGGAATTACTAAGTACTTCTGATGTACAAGAGTTATCAACAGCATGGAGATTGTAACCTCAAGGGTCAAATTAACAATTTAGCCATTTTAGTAGACACTGTTATCAAGAGCGACTTACAGTAGTGAGTGCATATATTTTCATACTTTTCTGTCATGGTCCCCCTTGGGAATCGAACACACAACCCTGATGTTGCAAGCATCATGCACTACCAACTGAGCCACACCTGACATTTCCTGGTTAAATAGAGTTCAACAAAAATAAAATAGGAATATTCCAGCAACAATTCACAGAATTGGGTAGAATTTTGTATAAATATACACTACCGTTCAAAAGTTTGGGGTCACTTAGAAATGTCCTTGTTTTTGAAAGAAAAGCCCATTTTTTGTCCATTAAAATAACATCAAATTCATCAGAAATATAGTGTAGATGTTGTAAATGACTATTGAAGCTGGAAATGGCTGATTTTTAATGGAATATCTACATAGGTGTACAGAGGCCCATTATCAGCAACCATCACTCCTGTGTTCCAATGGCACGTTGTTTTAGCTAATCCAAGTTTATAATTTTAAAAGGTTAATTGATCATTAGAAAACCCTTTTGCAATTATATTAGCACAGCTGAAAACTGTTGTTCTGAATAAAGAAGCAATAAAACTTGCCTTCTTTAGACTAGCTAAGTATGTGGAGCATCATCATTTGTGGTTCGATTACAGGCTCAAAAGGGCCAGAAATAAAACACTTTCTTCTGAAACTCGTCAGTCTATTCTTGTTCTGGGAAATGAAGGCTATTCCATGCGAGACATTGCCAACAAACTGAAGATCTCGTACAACGCTGTGTAGTACTCCCTTCACAGAACAGCGCAAACTGGCCCTAACCAGTATAGAAAGAGGAGTGGGAGGCCCCGGTGCACAACTGAGCAAGAGGACAAGTCCATTAGAGTGTCTAGTTTGATAAACAGACGCCTCACAAGTCCTCAACTGACAGCTTCATTAAATAGTACCAGTCTCAATGTCAACAGCGAAGAGGCGACTCCGGGATGATGGCCTTCTAGGCAGAGTTGCAAAGAAAAAGCCATATCTCAGACTGGCCAATAAGAAGAAAAGATTAAGATGGGCAAAAGAACACAGGCAATGGCCAGAGGAACTCTGCCTAGAAGGCCAGCATCCCGGAGTCGCCTCTTCACTGTTGACGTTGAGACAGTGTATTTATATACACTGCTCAAAAAAATAAAGGGAACACTAAATAACTTTTTGGATTTGGAGTCACACTCAAAATTAAAGTGGAAAACCACACTACAGGCTGATCCAACTTTGATGTAATGTCCTTAAAACAAGTCAAAATGAGGCTCAGTAGTGTGTGTGGCCTCCACGTGCCTGTATGACCTCCCTACAACGCCTGGGCATGCTCCTGATGAGGTGGCGGGTGGTCTCCTGAGGGATCTCCTCCCAGACCTGGACTAAAGCATCCGCCAACTCCTGGACAGTCTGTGGTGCAACGTGGATGGAGCGAGACATGATGTCCCAGATGTGCTCAATTGGATTCAGGTCTGGGGAACGGGCGGGCCAGTCCATAGCATCAATGCCTTCCTCTTGCAGGAACTGCTGACACACTCCAGCCACATGAGGTCTAGCATTGTCTTGCATTAGGAGGAACCCAGGGCCAACCGAACCCGGATATGGTCTCACAAGGGGTCTGAGGATCTCATCTCGGTACCTAATGGCAGTCAGGCTACCTCTGGCGAGCACATGGAGGGCTGTGCGGCTCCCCAAAGAAATGCCACCCCACACCATGACTGACCCACCGCCAAACCGGTCATGCTGGAGGATGTTGCAGGCAGCAGAATGTTCTCCACGGCGTATCCAGACTGTCACATCTGGCACATGTGCTCAGTGTGAACCTGCTTTCATCTGGGAAGAGCACAGGGCGCCAGTGGCGAATTGAATTTGCCAATCTTGGTGTTCTCTGGCAAATGCCAAACGTCCTGCACGGTGTTGAGCTGTAAGCACAACCCCCACCTGTGGACGTCGAGTCCTCATACCACCCTCATGGAGTCTGTTTCTGACCGTTTGAGCAGACACATGCACATTTGTGGCCTGCTGGAGGTCATTTTGCAGGGCTCTGGCAGTGCTCCTCCTGCTCCTCCTTGCACAAAGGCGGAGGTAGCAGTCCTGCTGCTGGGTTGTTGCCCTCCTACGGCCTCCTCCACGTCTCCTGATGTACTGGCCTGTTTCCTGGTAGCGCCTCCATGCTCTGGACACTACGCTGACAGACACAGCAAACCTTCTTGCCACAGCTCGCATTGATGTGCCATCCTGGATGAGCTGCACTACCTGAGCCACTTGTGTGGGTTGTAGACTCCATCTAATGCTACCACTAGAGTGCAAGCACCGCCAGCATTCAAAAGTGACCAAAACATCAGCCAGGAAGCATAGTAACTGAGAAGTGGTCTGTGGTTGTCACCTGCAGAACCACTCCTTTATTGGGGGTGTCTTGCTAATTGCCTATAATTTCCACCTGCTGTCTATTCCATTTGCACAACAGCATGTGAAATTTATTGTCAATCAGTGTTGCTTCCTAAGTGGACAGTTTGATTTCACAGAAGTGTGATTGACTTGGAGTTACATTGTGTTGTTTAAGTGTTCCCTTTATTTTTTTGAGCAGTATATATATATATATATATATATATATATATATATATATATATATATGAGAGAGAGAATGTAAAAATATGCATGGCCTGTTGTTTTGAGAGATATGTCAAGACTCACATGGTTTTCTTTGCAGTAGTATGACAACGTGGGAAATCGACCTCGGCTTCGGAATTTGGAACTCCCAACAATGACTGGGAGGGTGGCTGATTTTGGCACATACAGCTCAGCAGGATAAGTGTCACTCACCTGTTGGAAAATGACAAAAAAAATCACCATTCATGCAGTGATACGGTTTGTACATAGTCAAAATACTATCTAGGTAAGAGATGGGCAACTTTGATGGGGATGGGGGCCACAAAACATCTGAACTCATCACGAGGGGCCGCAGTTGCTCGTGGGTGCAAACAGAGCCGTCCCTAACCTTTTGGTAAGCAAAATTTAGTGTGACAGCAATTGGATGACATAGCACACAAAAAACAGGGACCCGTTTTGGCTCGTGAGCACCACTTTGAAAACTACTGACTGAAATTATACAAAAGTTTGAGAGTGCATCTTTAATATGATATCTGAGTGAGAGTGACTTACAAAATCAATGTGGACTACCCGGTCCGTAAATCTACCATGATTACTACAAGTTTCGATAGCTGGCTAAACTAACTTATCAATCTAACAAATACTAACTGACCTGAGCTAATTGAGTGACTGTCAGTGACTGACATAAGAAGACAAACATTTTTGATGCACAACCAAATTTTGAAATTTCACCTTGTGTATTCTACTATTCTAACTCTCAAAAGTAAGTTGAGACACCAATGAGATCCTAAAAAAAATGGCCAATTGGTCTCCTTGTAGGGTAATATGTGCATCTTGCGTACAGACCTTGTAGTCGCGGTTAACTGTGGATAGAATCCAGAGGTGGTTGGGAACGCCCATTCTACTGTACTCAGCCTTGAGGCTGAGAAAGTCCCAGGCCTGTCCTCTCACCTCCTTGTCACTGTTAGCATGAAAGGAAAAGCAGTACAGCTCCTCATATCTCTCTGCAAGACCAAACACAACAGTAATAACAACACTGACATAGCAAGGTTCTTTCAGGTAGAGATGATCAGCAGTTGATTGATTGGAAAAGATCATGTAGCACTCACGTTTACATAACGTCATGTAATACAACACCACAATATTTATTTATGGAACAAAACAATATGTGGTTATGGAATAAAACAAGATATCGTTATGGAACAAAACAAGATATCATTATGGAACAAAACAAGATATCGTTATGGAACAAAACAAGATATCATTATGGAACAAAACAAGTTATTGTTATGGAACACAACAAGATATCGTTATTGAACAAAACAAGTTATTGTTATTGAACAAAACAAGATATCATTATTGAACAAAACAAGTTATTGTTATTGAACAAAACAAGTTATCATTATTGAACAAAACAAGTTATTGTTATTGAACAAAACAAGTTATCATTATTGAACAAAACAAGTTATTGTTATTGAACAAAACAAGTTATTGAACAAAACAAGATATCGTTATTGAACAAAACAAGTTATTGTTATTGAACAAAACAAGATATCATTATTGAACAAAACAAGTTATTGTTATTGAACAAAACAAGTTATTGTTATTGAACAAAACAAGATATCGTTATTGAACAAAACAAGATATCGTTATTGAACAAAACAAGTTATTGTTATTGAACAAAACAAGTTATTGTTATTGAACAAAACAAGATATCGTTATTGAACAAAACAAGTTATTGTTATTGAACAAAACAAGTTATTGTTATTGAACAAAACAAGATATCGTTATCGAACAAAACAAGTTATTTTTATGGAACACAACAAGATATCGTTATTGAACAAAACAAGATATCGTTATGGAACAAAACAAGATATCGTTATGGTAATGTCCATGTCAGCGTGCACCTGGTCGGGAGAGGCGCAGCAGGGAGACGTGCACATCATGGCAGTCCCTTTCCTGGGGGATGATAAACCGGAGGGCCTGGTAGTTCTTACAGTGGACGAGCAGAGGACTTCCTGTGGTGGTTGTAGCTTGTTTCTCCACACTGCACACTAAACTGTGCAGAACCTAGAGGGGTGAAGACAGCAGAGAACACAAGGCTCAGTAACCCCTTTCATATTTTCAAGGCACAATATTGCCCAATACTGGACTTTTTGTCCAAGGACTTTTTGTCCAAGGACCTTGATGTTCTGTTTAAAGGGCAAAGTGGCTCTGGAAGCCAAAACAGCCAAATACTCCTTCTAATCGTGAATCGATTCTCAATTGTGGTATGGTTCTAGAAACATAAAGCCCTCTACTTTCATATCACAACAAGATAATTGCACAAATGCTAAATATACACTCACCGTACACTGTTTGAACCGATTTTAACTCAGTTACAGCCAACAGTATTTTTCAGTGACAACATATTTATGGTGTACGTCTTCCGTTTACACACAGGTGTTTGAAGACACAGATAGCTACTTAGCACAGATAGTCCACTCTGTCTTCTGTCTGTTTTCGGTAAACAAGCTCTGTAAGGGACAGATCACAATTTACTGGAGGGGAGGAGGGGTCCAAAATAGGGAAGGGTTGTCAAGCTTTTTTTTTGCTTTGGGAAGGGTTGTGTGTTTTTTTATTTGGGCACAGGGGAGGGTTGTGTGTTTTTTATTGGTCACAGGGGAGGGTTGTGTGTTTTTTATTGGTCACAGGGGAGGGTAGTATGGTTTTTATTGGTCACAGTGGAGGGTTGTGTGTTTTTTTTATTGGTCACAGGGCAGGGTAGTGTGGTTTTTATTGGTCACAGGGGAGGGTAGTATGGTTTTTATTGGTCACAGGGGAGGGTAGTATGGTTTTTATTGGTCACAGGGGAGGGTAATATGGTTTTTATTGGTCACAGGGGAGGGTTGTGTGTTTTTTCCAGATTTCCATTCACTCTTTTAGAGCTTTTACAATATAATTTCTTCCATCCTAGACACATTTCCTCATCTGCCTACATGCTCCTCCCATATATCAAGGTGTTTTGGTACTTCCCTTATGCACAAAACTTTCCATCCAGCCTTTTTATGTGAGTAAAGTAGCCTACATGTCTGATAAAAAATGTCACTACATCATGGGAAAGCATGCAGTTTATAAGGCTACAGAAGCAAAAAGTTATGATGAACTTCACAGGGTGGTGAAAGTGCACAGTCATGCGGTTGATGCTCCTTTCAATAAATATTGATGTTCTTATTCTGGTGACATGATGATTGATGCTTGGCTGCCATTTGACAAATAATATCACACTTGAGTCCATAATAACCTCATCATGTAGTAGGCTATACCTGCACTGTATCCGCAACCTGTTGGCTAGACTGCACGTGCCAATACATTCGCTATACATACACAACATTTTTTGTGACAAAACCATCAGTACACCTAGAGTTGAAAATGTGATGGTAGCCCATTTAACTTGTACTGTATTTTTTATTCTGCACATGGGAATGTAATGCAGGTTTCTGTGCAATTCCCTATTTAGGTAGGATGCAATTTTGAAACTTACATGTATTTATAATAATTTATTTTAACATTATTATATATCATTGTTATTATTGTAAGCCTATTTATTAATCGAAACCAGATCTTTAAATAGGCAAAACCAGTTTAGTTTAATTCTGCTGAGACATTTTCATTGGCTAAATTAAATTTGATCGGTCTTCTAAATTGTGTGCTCCGTACTTAGATTAAGATAGATAATAAGTAGCTCTGATGTCAAATAAATAACATTAGCCTAGTTCATTAATTTGTTGCATATGGTAGGCACTTGTTTTGTTTCATTCTGTTGAGCCATTTTCTTAGGCAAAATTAAATTCCAACTGTAATGCTGTGTTTGCTGCAATATAATAGCTTTACTTTTGATATTACCCTGATAAAGTTTAGAAACTTTTGTGAAGGATTGGTGTGGTGTGGATATTATTAAGATTTAGCTACTGGAAGCATATGACATGAAGACGGTGTGCAACAGCGCGTCAACTGATTCCGACAGTTAAACTTGAGGTGAGGAAGAATGTGTCAGGCATACCAGAGTTACTCCTATAATCTATAACAATATGCTTATTTTTATACAAAATATTCCGATTCGAATTAGCCTCCTTCTGTACATCTATATCTGTGTAGCAGACGCAGTAGCCATCTGACATAAAGAAATGCATGTCGGTTTCGTAGCATGCCACTGGCATATCTTATTGCTCTCTCTATCTCTCTGGAGCTAGGCCTTCTCTTCCACACCGATCTTGACAAACCATTTCTGTACGGACCTCACTTTGTGCACAGGGGCATTGTCATGCTGAAACAGCAAAGGGCCTTACCCAAAATGTTGCCACAAAGTTGGAAGCACAGGATCGTATAGAATGTCATTGTATGCTGTAGCGTTAAAATTTACCTTCACTGGAACTAAGGAGCCTAGCCCGAACAATGAAAAACAGCCCCAGACCATTATTCCTCCTCCACCAGACTTTACAGTGGGCACTATGGTAGCATTCTCCTGGCATCCGCCAAACAAAGATTTGGCTGTTGGGCTGCCAGATGGTGAAGCGAGATTAATCAATCTAGAGAATATGTTTCTACTGTTCCAGAGTCCAATGGCGGAGAGCTTTACACCATTCCAGCCGAAGCTTGGCATTACAAATGGTGATCTTAGGCTTGTGTGCGGCTGCTCGGACATGGAAACCCTTTTCATTAAGCTACCGACGTACAGTTATTGTGCTGACATTGCTTCCAGAGGCAGTTTGGAATTCGGTAGTGAGTATTACAACTGAGGACAGACGATTTTTACACGCTACATGTTTCAGCACTCGGCGGTCCCGTTCTGTGAGCTTGTGTGGCCTACCACTTTGCAGCTGAGCCATTGTTGCTGCTAGACATTTCCACTTCACAATAACAGCACTTGCAGTTGATCGGGGCAGCTCTAGCAGGCAGAAATTGAATGAACTGACTTGTTGGAAAGGTGTCGGTGCCACGTTGAAAGTCACTGAGCTCTTCAGTAAGAACATTCTACTGCCAATGTTTGTCTATTGAGATTGCATGGCTGTGTGCTCGATTTTATACACCTGCCAGCAACGGGTGTGGATGAAATAGCCGAATCCACTAATTTGAACGGGTGTCCACATACTTTTGTATATATAGTGTATATTGAGAGAATATATGAAAGCAACATTCAATGACTTTACTGAGTTACAGTTCATATAAGGAAATAAGTCAAATTAAATAAACTCATTAGGCCCTAATGTATGGATTTCACATGACTGGGCAGGGGCGCAGCCATGGGTGGGTCTGGGAACCAGGCCCATCCATTGGGAAGCCAGGCCCAGCTAGTCAGAATGAGTTTTCCCCCCCCCAAAAAGGGCTATATTACAGACAGAAATACTCATCAGTTTCATCAGCTGTCCGGGTAGCTGGTCTCAGACGATCCCGCAGGTGAAGAAGCTGGATGTGGAGGTCCTGGCCTGGCGTGGTTACATGTGGTCTGCGGTTGTGAGGCCGCATATGGAATCATGTAGTACCCAAAATAGTGTTAAGTGTTATATTTTTATTTGAGCTTCTTCAAAGTAGCCACCCTTTGCCTTGATGACAGCTTTGCACACTCTTGACATTCTCTCAACCAGCTTCATGAGGAATGCTTTTCCAACAGTTTTGAAGGAGTTCCCACATATGCTGAGCACTTGTTGGCTGCTTTTCCTTCACTCTGCGGTCCAACTGATCCCAATCCCTCTCAATTGGGTTGAGGTCGGGTGATAGTGGAGGCCAGGTCATCTGATGCAGCACTCCATCACTCTCCTTCCTGTTCAAATAGTCCTTACACAGCCTGGAGGGGTGTTTCGAGTCATTGTCCTGTTGAAAAATAAATGATAGTCCCACTAAGAGCAAACCAAATGGGATGGCGTATGCTGTGGTAGCCATGCTGGCAAAGTGTGCTTTAAATTCTAAATAAATCACTGACAGTGTCACCAGCAAAGCACCCCCACACCATCACACCTCCTCCTCCATGCTTCACGGTGGGAACCACAGATGCCGAGATTGTCCGTTCACCTACTCTGCGTCTCACAAAGACACGGTGGTTGGAACCAAAAATCTCAAATTTGGACTCATCAGACCAAAAGAGAGATTTCCGCGGATCTAATGTCAATTGCTGTTTCTTGGCACAAGCAAGTCTCTTATTATTATTGGTGTCCTTGAGTAGTTGTATCTTTTCAGCAATTCGACCATGAAGGCTGATTCAGGCAGTCTCCTCTAAACAGTTGATGTTGAGATGTGTCTATTACTTGAACTCTGTGAAGCATTTATTTGGGCTGCAATCTGAGGTGCAGTGAACTCTAATGAACTTATCCTCTGCAGCAGAGGTAATTCTGGGTCTTCCATTCCTGTGGCAGTCCTAATGAGAGCCAGTTTCATCATAGCGCTTGATGGTTTTTGTAACTGCACTTGAAGAAACTTTAAAAGTTCTTGACATTTTCCGAATTGACTGACCTTCATGACTTAATGTAATGATGGACTGTCGTTTCTCTTTGCTTATTTGAGCTGTTCTTGCCATAATATGGACTTGGTCTCTAACCAAATAGAGCTATATTCTGTATACCAGCCCTACCTTGTCACAACAAAACTGATTGGCTCAAATGCATTAATAAGGAAAGAAATTCCACAGATTAACGTTTAACAAGGCACACCTGTTAGTCTAAATGCATTCCAGGTGACTAACTCATGAAGCTGGTTGAGAGAATGCCAAGAGTGTGTAAAGCTGTCATCAAGGCAAAGGGTGGCTACTTTGAAGAATCTCAAATATAAAATATATTTTCATTTGTTTAACACTTATTTGGTTATTACATGATTCCGCATTTCATAGTTTTGATGTCTTCACTATTATTCTACATTGTAGTAAATAGTAACAATAAAGAGAAACCCTGGAATGAGTAGGTGTGTCCAAACTTTTGACTGGTACTGTATGTATTTTTTTAACTGACAAATAAAATCAATCAATCAATCCAAACTGTGCAGAGGCAATTTGGTGAATGGAAAGAGACTGTTATAAAACACCAAAAAGTTGAATGACAGTCAGAGATTGTCAAACCAAGCCTTCCATACTGGATAGACCTACAGGGTAGGGAGGGATGTGTTTTTTGTTTGTCCAGATGAACAACCTATTTATTGTGGTGTTGAAAACGCAAAACATGTCAATAGGTTTTTTTTATTGGTTGTGTGGTGCATTGGCACAGAAATCTGTTGGTGGAAAATGTGTTGCATATATTTATTATAAATTACAAATATGGCATCAAATTGTTGAAAATCAAATTTCTTCCTAGCTGATCATTGTCCACAACCGGCTCTGATAGTGAAGTAATGAAACAGGTTTTCGGCGAACCCTTAACCTTCTGGCCCGTACATATCCCTGCGTGGCATTGACTGTGCCACAAAATCAAAGTAGATATCCATGTTTATAAATACAGGGTTGCTACACTTATTGTTATTTGTGGTCATGAAACATTATTTTGAGTTAATTATATGAGGGGGGAGGGTGTTCAATTTATTTTACAGTACAAGGGGAGGGTTATGTGAAAATATGTTTTATGTTGGGGAGTGGGTTGCATTTTGGTTTAATGACACCTTGAGTTGGACCAGCTACCCCTCCATGCATCCCCCCTCCCCCCCAATAAAATCCCTAACATGGAAATATGGCGGTGTGGGAACCTTAAACCTAGCCCGATTAATGTGTGTAGTTATTTAACCTTCCGGTTTTTTAAATCAATTATTTCTCACCGATATGAAAGACACTTCCTTGTTTCCAAAACCGTACCACAAGCGATGCGTGTACAGGTTTAGAGCAGGCGCTTATCAAAACTACCCCGGTCAGAAGCTACTATGCTCAATAGCAGCTAAAGGTAGTTAGCTTCTATGAGTGGGGATAGGAACATTAGTGATGCCAATGTGATAATATTGTATTGCACAAACCAAAATGATGCAGGACCGGGACTTCCACATTTTATTACGTTTTGTTGCAGAAGGTTATATCAAATATCGTATCAGACTGGAGCTGCCTACCCATGTTTCTGTACGGATCTCAGTCTCATTCTCCACAAAGATGGTGTGAGTGGCTGTCAGGTACAAAGTGCCCACCGAGGCTCTTCTGGAAGAGATTTTGTCAATCAGTCTGACTTTCTCAACCTGGGACAGGACAGATGGAGTAAAAGAAACACACTATGGAGAAATGGAACATGCATAACATAGGCCTATCTCTTTAATATGTAATATATAATCATTTTAATAGGACTACAATCATTATTGTTTTGAACACTGTAAAGAAATAAAGTATATGTGGTTTGCCGACATAGGCGACGACATTTGAGTTTGTCATGATCAATAAAATATCAGATTACATGCAATATTAAATTGTTATTACACACTGATAAAATGTTGGCCAGTCAGCAGCATAGGTAAGTAACACTGTGGGATGAACGGCAACTACAGCATACGTGGCCACATTTGACAGTCCCCTTTCCCTTATTATAACAAATCATGTCTTTTATAGTGGTTCCAGTCTTACTGATATTTAATGTAAAACAATATGTATTTATAACAGTTGCTAGGAGGCAAATACAAAGTGTAAATCTGAAACATCGAGGCCGGGTGGAATAAATTGACAATTGCATTAGTCATTAGTGCGGAATACGGTTTACCTTAGGCAGTCGGATGTGCTCCATCACTGTGGAACATAACAGCCAAGATGACTGCAACTGAACAGGCAACAATATTACACCACACTAAATTGGCGGATTAGTATGATTTCCTGTCGCATTTTACGCATTAAATACTCAGCGATACTCCATGGCCTTCTTCCTCCAGCGGTGCAGCCTATGAATATTGCTCTGCGTGGTCCTAAAGCCCATCATTTCATATATCGCAACAAAAAGTTTCAACGAATAAAAATAAGGCTATAATCACAATCGACTTGGAATAAATTGTAGGCTATTGTAATGTTAATGTAAACCTGTTGTTAGGTATGCCCAGGTTTAATGGGTGAATCTGTAATTGCTACATTCATTTTTGGACAGAAATGAATGATTTGTACCCATTGATTCTTGAAGAATATAACTTATAAATAAATGCCTCATGAGCTTACTAAAACTGTCATAACCCACAATAAAAGTTTATGCTACTCCAATGTTTGTAAACAAAGTACATGTAAACAAACACTATATACCATCAAAACATGGTTAAAACTATAATTGTGCTATCACGGATGGTCAGTCCTTGCATCCATAGGTGTCTATACATTTGAGAGTGGTTTCATTTCTCCAGCCCCATCCCTCAGCTTTTTTACCACAACAGGAGTGATTTGTTATTGTTCCAACTACTGATTGCCGCTTTAAATTGACGTTTCCATCAGAAGGCCCATGTATTTTTTGTCCACCTGACTGTTCACTGACTTTTACATACCTGTATGTCGCTGATAACTGAGCTCTCACAACAATACATGATGCCCTGTGCCCTCCCCTCCTGCATATGTAAATATTTTTAAAAAAACGTATTCTAAAAGTTCACATTTTCTTCTTCGGTGGACGTCAGAGCAGCACGTAGTTGGGGGTGTGCTACATTCTCCAATAAGAGCTGCTGTCCCGATTGGGCATTTCTGTCCAGCCTGGAATCGCTAAAAGTAAGTGTCTGGCAGCACACTAACATCTAACTTTTAACTAAACTAACATCTAACTTAAAACTAAAATATATAAATGGAAGGTACACCATTGCAAAGCATTTCAAAGCTATATGGAGAGTTTAAGAGTATTTTATCAGGGAGTGGCATCTTGAAGCTTTGGATAGTTTGGATAATTTCTTGAATAATGAATTATGTGGTTCCACATCTCATGTGTATTTAAACTAGAGTACATTAATTTAGTAGGCTATATTTAATTACTCAGAATGTTTCTTAAAAATACACATTACACAGTTGTAGGCTAATAACTGCTATAACTGTCTCACGCGTGTATGGAAACCATTTGGAAGGGATGTACAGTTATCTATTCTAAAATGTGTAGCCTATGTACCATCATATGTTAAAGATCAATGCATTATAGTCTATGGTTACAGAACTGTTTGATAGTGTATGGACATAATACAGAACCTTGCAGTTTGCTGGCTTCATTGCACATTTTCTACATTCGTTTTATTTTCAAGCTTTGCTGCACTTATGCCAATTGTGTGCTGTGTAGTTACATTGGCATAAATAAACACTTCACGTGATACGTGATGTTTCATTAACTTTAAATAAGAGCACAAGTTCAGCAAAAATGTATCTGACTTTTTAGTGTTGCACCCCAACCCCCAAACCAGAGAGAGACCGTTGACACACCTTAGATTATATAAGTATAGGTTGACCATTTTGAAAATGATCAGTTCTGCATGTGTAGCCTACATATGTGCCCTATACAGTGTTGGGGAAGCTACTCTGAAAATATAGTTTACCAAGCTACCAATTACTTCACAATGGAAGAAGTTGAGCTAAACTAAAGCTACCATTAAGAAAAATATAGTTTAATTAACTAAAGTTACTCTGAAAAATCCAAACTACTTTGTGAAAAATTATCATATGAAAATCTGAAATGTCATAGAATAGAAAAGGGTAGATCACTGGACTCAGATGTTAAGAGATGTGAAATGTCATAGAATAGAAAAGGGTAGATCACTGGACTCAGATGTTAAGAGAATGTGTAATTTGGCCTATTAAACACAAAAACTATGTTTCAAATGAGAATTAGGCCGGTCTGATGCTGAAAACTAAAGGAAATTGTTGTCTACTTCACCCATATTTTATTTTCTCAAAAGAAAGTAGTGTGTAGTTCAAGTAGTTAGTTACATCTCTATATAGCAAAACAGTAATTAACTACTGAAAACACTACCAAGATTTGAATTTAGTTCAACTGCCACCAAGCTACAGCAAAAATGTAATTACATTACTAGTTGAACCACATGTAACTCACTACTCCACAACACTGGTCCTATAGCTGTACTCAATGGGATCTCATGTATGAGAATGTCCAGGCCAAGTTCAATTAATTTGTTATGAGATTCAGTCAATCTGATAGTTGGCTGCTGCATCACATGGGCCTGGATGCCTGATAGCTGAAATGTAGCCATCCATTTTACACTTTGTATAATATGTTATAGGATATATTTCTTAGTTACCATGGAAAGAGAAAAATATTTTGCAGTGTTAGGGTCAATTCCATTTAAATTCCAGTCAACTCAAAAAATTTAACCAATCTCCAATTCAAAATTTTGATAATTGAAAAGCATTGCAGAGAATTTAAATTGGAATGGAATTGACCCCAACCCTGTGCTTTTGATCTCCATTCATTAAAAGTTTTTCCCGAGAGTTGAAAAGTTTCACCAAGATTTAATAAATGGATAAATCCTTATGCTGTTTTACTCTTGATGCAAGACCATCTGTTGCAGGACATCAAAGAGCTAGAGGATCAATAAAACAGTTCAGTTAAACTAAGCAGAAGTGATTGACTTACTGATGCTTGGCAGCCCTCCTACTGATACCTGGTCATGCATTCAGGAATCAAACAGCTCGGGCCATACTCATACAAATAAACACCTCTCAACCACTAACACTGACTCTGGAAGCAAAACAGACAACATACAGTAGTACCTATCTATGTTATTCTTTGATACTATCTAAATGATTATTTGATTCATCTATGTTATTCTTTGATACTATCTATGTTATTCTTTGATACTATCTATGTTGTTCTTTCTCCGATACCTGTGGTATAGCCTACATTTGAGAGGAATTCATTACAGTAGCTAGGTTTCCATCCAATTGGCGACAGATTTTCATGTGAATAATTTAAAATATGCATAAAAACATGTGTCTTTTCTCACCAGAAATGTTTCCATCAAATTGACTTGTTGCTGATAAAATTGTGTGCATGATGACATAGTGCACATAACAGTACCTTTTGTGATTAAATTCCCATGTACCGAATAAAAAATACAAATGGGTTTCCATCACATTTTCAATTTTTTTAAATGTTATATAGCGAGTGTGCCCACTGGTATTGGCACGTACGCTCTAGCCAACAGCTTGCAGATACAGTGCGTTTATGGCCTACATGATGAGACTATTCTGGATAAAAGTGCAAGATCATAATTGATTTAATCTGTAGCCTAATAAACTGCTCGCTTTCCCGACAGAGTCATAGTGGGAGGACCACACATGTCATCTTGTGACTCTTACTTCGATATGATTGTTATTATATCAATATTTCTCGCATAATTACTTTTACTGACACACAAGGATCCCATCTTGTCTAGCAGAATTAGTTTTGTCGACATTTGGAAATGTTCTGTTTCCATCAGGCCTGTCTTCTCCGAAATGTACTCTACTCATTTAAAACAGTTAGATGGAAACCTGGGCCCAGATTCATAAAACATTCTTAAGACATTTCTTCTTAACTACCATTTTTTCCTTAACTATCGACTTATGACTTATGACTAAAGTTAAGCAAAGTTGACATTCCTCAAAAAGGTTATTGGAAATGTTCTTGCGCTATTTATCATTTCTTTCTCCTGTGATTCTAGAAAATAAAGTTATTCGATTTGTTCTTAATTCCATGATAGCTAAACCCTTGTTTTAAACTCTGGGCAGTGAGAGAATAAGCTCATAAAAGCAATTGAACATTCACACAAACTTCATCTGAAAGTTTCAATATTGATTATTGTAAACCCAGAACATGTTTTAGAACAGTAATCTCAGTCAGAAATATGCTAACATGATTTCCATTTCTAGGAGATAGTTTGTTAAACTGGTTGCCTAGCAACAAACAACTTAATAAGATTCACAAGAAGATATTTGAGAAGTTCATAAGAAAATCATGAAATCTTAAGATGTTGAGGAATTGCACTTACGAACTTCTTATTTTTTTTGCATAAGAATAAGCTTCTTAAGTTTTTGCATAAGCTTCTTAAGTTTTTGCATAAGAAAAATCTGGGCCCTGGTTAGTCACTGGTATTTTTTAACTTTTGTATTGTGTGTATTGTTATTGTATTTCTAGATATTACTTACTGTTGGAGCTAGAAGCATAATCATTTTGCTGCATCTGCTGTAACATCAGCAAATCTGTGTAATAATAAATCAACTTTGATTTGGTTTGATTTAGGAGTACAGAAATCAGTGGTAGATATGTCAAACGTTTAGATTCCATTGTTTGGTTTGCATGGTGGAGTTTTGTGTTGGTTCACTTTCATAGGCCTAATGGTATTAAAAATGAGAGTTATGCAGTATTTTCTTTATTTTATTGTGTTGGGACGTGACTTTCATTAATCTGATGAGTTTTATTTATTCAATCCACTAACAAGGTTTAATTGCTACTCAATTAAATGAATCATGTAACAATTAACTCATTTGGAATTTGGGGCAGCACGGAATAAGTTGTTTACAGAGTTACCTTCTCCCGAATTAAGCTCTAAAGATACAGCTGAAGTCGGAAGTTTACATACACTTAGGTTGGAGTCATTAAAACACATTTTTCAACCACTCCACAAATTTCTTGTTAATTAACATTCTATAGTTTTGGAAAGTCGGTTAGGACATCTACTTTGTGCATGACCCATGCCATTCTATTTCTTTGTTGGCCGAGTATGGTTCCCAATCAGAGGCAGCTGTCTATCATTGTCTCTGATTGGTGATCATACTTAGGCAGCCTTTTTTCTACCTTTAGTTTGTGTGATCTTGTTTGTGAGTAGTTGCTTTCTGCACTGCATGTAGCTTTATGTTCGTTTTTGTATTTTGTTGTTTTTTCGGTGTCATTTAAATAAAAGTAAAATGTACGCCCACCACACTGCACCTTGGTCCAATCCATCTCTAAACGATCTTGACACATACACTAAATTGACTGTGCCTTTAAACAGCTTGGAAAAATCCAGAAAATGATATCATGGCTTTAGAAGCTTCTGATAGGCGAATTGACATCATTTGAGTTAATTGGAGGTGTACCTGTGGATGTTTTTCAAGGCCTACCTTCAAACTCTGTGCCTCTTTGCTTGAGATCATGGGAAAATCAAAATAAATCAGCCAAGACCTCAGAAAACCAATTGTAGACCTCCACAAGTCTGGTTCATCCTTGGGAGCAATTTACAAACACCTGAAGTTACCACGTTCATTTGTACAAACAATAGTACGCAAGTATAAACACCATGGGACCATGCAGCCATCATACCGCTCAGGAAGGAGACGTGGTCTGTCTCCTAGAGATGAACATGCTTTGGTGCGAAAAGTGCAAATCAATCCCAGAACAACAGCAAAGGACCTTGTGAAGACGCGGGAGGAAACAGGTACAAAAGTATCTATATCCACATTAAAACTAGTCCTATATCGACATAACCTGAAAGGCCGCTCAGCAAGGAAAAAGCCACTGCTCCAAAACCTCCATAAAAAGCCAGACTACGGTTTGCAACTGCACATGGGGACAAAGATCGTACTTTTTGGAGAAATGTCCTCTGGTCTGATTAAACAAAAATAGAACTGATTGGCCATAATGACCATCGTTATGTTTGGAGGAAAAAGGGAGAGGCTTGCAAGCCGAAGAACACCAACCCAACCGAGAAGCACGGGGTTGGCAGCATGTTGTGGGGGTGCTTTTCTGCAGAAGGAACAGGTGCACTTCAAAAAATATATGGCATCATGAGGGGGAAAATTATGTGGATATATTGAAGCAACATCGCCAGACATCAGTCAGGAAGTTAAAGCTTGGTCGCAAATGGTTCTTCCAAATGGACAATGACCCAAGCATATTTCCAAAGTTCTGGCAAAATGGCTTAAGGACAACAAAGTCAAGGTTTTGGAGTGGCCATCACAAAGCCCTGACCTCAATCCTACAGAAAATGTGTTGGCAGAACTGAAAAGGCGTGTGTGAGCGAGGCCTACAAATCTGACTCAGTTACACCAGCTCTGTCAGGAGGAATGGGCCAAAATTCACCCAACTCATTGTGGGAAGCTTGTGGAAGGCTACCCAAAACGTTTGACCCAAGTTAAACAACAAGGCAATGCTACCAAATACTAATTGAGTGTATGTAAACTTCTGACCCACTGGGAATGTGATGAAAGAAAGAACAGCTGAAATAAATCATTCTCTTAACTTTTCACATTCTTAAAATAAACTGGTGATCCTAACTGACCTAAAACAGGGAATTTTTCCTCGGATTCAATGTCAGGAATTGTGAAATGTATTTGGCTAAGGTGTATGTAAACGTCCGACTTCAACTGTATATAAGTTGTATATCGATTACAGTCACTTATTAATCATTACCTCAAATCAGTCTCATTCTGAATGTCGCAGACTTCTTGAACATGCACGAACCCCTACCTTTTGGTATTATTCAGTACTACACAAATTTATTTAATTATTTATTTACTAAATAAATAAATAATAACACAGAATACACATACACACTTACATGAGACAAAAGTCCCTAGTGGACTGACAAGATATGACAGCTTGTTACACAGAGATGGAAAAGGGGGTGGGGAAAATAGAGAGATAGCGAAAAAAGGACATTTATTGTACATTTGGAAACTACGCTCACAGTAACCATATACCTTACACATGAACCGGCGCCCGTTTGGGTAAGAAATGCAATGTATTTACGTGTAGATGTCTTTGTTCGTCATCTCTCTGTTGAAACCATTCAAGCGTTCTATGGGGATTGGCTCGATGGGTGTAAGGCTCTGGTTGTCCACCAGAGATCACAATGTCCTTCTTAGTTCGCTGTGGCTTCAATGATTCACCAGTGATTGTCTGCTTGCTGTTTGCTGGTCTCCTATGTTAATTCTTAACAAAACCTTTTAAGCATTCTGGTTGAAAAGAGCAGTTCCATCACACTGACACGTTCTTCTGACCTCAGTCAGGGAGTGGCTTAGTTAATGTGCAACGGACATGAAAACTATGTCCTTGTTAGAAAACTAAATTCACATTCTTATCTTAACAAAAATAGTTTCATGGTTATTCATATTGTATTAACATCATATTGGATGGAAACTTAACAGCCGAAGGGGGGTTTCCTTCCTAAGTTATAGTATTTGGTTCATACAGTGTTTAATCTCATCACAAAATGAAAGCAATATGATCCCCACTGACCGTTCCTATCTTAGAAATATTGTTCCAAAGTTTACTCTTTGGACGTTAGAGTTTTCGGGCTGCAAAATGTCTCTGTAACAAAGACATCTCAATCTTGATACTAGAGACCAAAAGGAGTCGTCTGCTACTTACAATTTATGATTGGGGTGAGGTGTCATAAAACCGTCCCATTCCCCCCCCCCTCCTCTCCTGTGGGAGAGAGGGGGATCTAGCTATCTGTCAGCCATTTGCCAAGCTGATCTGAGGCCTTGGATCCTCGACCAGGAGAGACATGACAATTGTGATAGCTACAAAACTTTGAGCACCCATCACTTTATTATAACAGTGATACTGTAGGGGTTGGTTGGCACACTTTTGTTAAAAAGAGTCTTGTAAGATATACTGGTGTGTATTTCTCAGCACCAGTATATCTCACAAGACTCTTTTTTAACATTAATAGAAAGACCAAGGTCTGTAACGACACAGGATGAGACCCAGATGCAGACACAGGCGGCAGATGGTTTATTAAGTCTCAGAGATTTATTATCTACAAGGGGTAGGCAAATGGCAGGTCCAGGACAGGCAGAGATCAGGAATCCTAATAAGAGTCAGGCAGGCGTAGAACGACAGGCAGGCTCAGGGGCAGGGCAGGAAAAACAGGTCAGAACTGGAAAGACTAGAACAAAAATTGGCAACAGACAGACCAAACGCAGGTGTAAATACACAGGGGATAATCGGGAAAATAGGAGAGACGGAACTCAGCGATGAGGGCTGGGTCCAGGATGTTCCTAGCGGGGATCCAGTACCTCTCCTCAGGGTCTTTACCCTCCCAGTCAACCAGGTACTGGAATCCCCTGCCCCGAGGTCAAACACTCAGGAGGCACCTCACCATGTACGCCGGATGGCCATCGATGAGGGGGGAGAATGGTGGGCATTGAAACAGGGGACAAAGGGCTGTGAGACAGATGTTTAACCTGAGACACATGAAAAGTGCAACAGAAGACAAACAGCAGAGGGGCGAAGGATTTTAGAGATCAAATCAAATTGTATTTGTCACATGCGCCGAATACAACGTGTAGACCTTACCGTGAAATGCTTACTTACAAGCCCTTAACCAACAGTGTAGTTCAAGAAAGTGTTAAGAAAATATTTACCAAATAAACTAAAGTAAAAAATTAAAAAGCAACACAAACAATAATGAGGCTATTACAGGAGGTACCTGTACCGAGTCAATGTGCAAGGGTACAGGTTAGTCGAGGTCATATGTTGGTAAGGGTGAAGTGACTATGCATAGAAAATAAACAGCGAGTAGCAGCAGTGTAAAAAACAAATGGAGGGGGAGGGGTTGTCAATGTAAATAGTTAAATATTAATAGATGAATTGTCCACCAGTCTTATGGCTTGGGGGTAGAAGCTGTTAAGGAGGCTTTTGGTCCTAGACTTGGTGCTCTGGCACGCTTTTTTATTTTTTATTTAATTTATTTCACCTTTATTTAACCAAGTAAGCTAGTTGAGAACAGGTCTCATTAACAATTGCCACCTGGCCAAGATAAAGCAAAGCAGTGCGACACAAACAACAACACAGAGTTACACATGGAATAAACAAGCGTACAGTCAAAAAACACAATAGAAAAAAAGAAATTCTATATACAATGTGTGCAAATGGCGTGAGGAGGTAAGGCAATAAATTGGCCATAGTAGCGAAGTAATTACAATTTTGCTAAATTTAACACTGGAGTGATCAATGAGCAGATGGTGATGTGCAAGTAGAAATACTGGTGTGCAAAAGAGTAGGAAAGTAAATAAAAACAATATGGGGATGAGGTAGGTAGAATGGGTGGGATATTTACAGATGGGCTATGTACAGCTGCAGCGATAGGTTAGCTGCTCAGATAGCTGATGTTTAAAGTTAGTAAGAGAAATATAAGTCTCCAGGTTCAGAGACTTTGCAATTCGTTCCAGGCATTGGCAGCAGAGAACTGGAAGGAAAGGCGGCCAAAGGAGCTGTTGGCTTTGGGGATGACCAGTGAGATATACCTGCTGGAGCGTGTGCTATGGGTGGGTGTGGTAATCGTGACCAGTGAGCTGAGATAAGGCGGAGCTTTACCTAGCATCGACTTATAGATGACCTGGAGCCAGTGGGTCTGGCGATGAATATGTAGCGAGGGCCAGCCGACGAGAGCATACAGGTCGCAGTGGTGGGTGGTATAAGCGGCTTTGGTAACAAAACAGATGGCACTGTGATAGACTGCATCCAGTTTGCTGAGTAGAATATTGGAAGTTATTTTGTAAATGTCGAGGATCGGTAGGATAGTCAGTTTTACGAGGGTGTGTTTGGCGGCGTGAGTGAAGGAGGCTTTGTTGTGAAATAAGAAGCCGATTCTATATTTAATTTTGGATTGGAGATGTTTAATATGAGTCTGGAAGGACAGTTTACAATCTAGCCAGACACCTAGGTATTTGTAGTTGTCCACATATTCTAACTTAGAACCGTCCCGAGTAGTGATGCTAGTTGGGCGGGCGGGTGCGGGCAGCGAACGGTTGAAAAGCATGCATTTAGTTTTACTAGTGTTTAAGAGCAGTTGGAGGCCACGTAAGGAGTGTTGTATGGCATTGAAGCTCGTTTGGAGGTTAGTTAACACAGTGTCCACAGAAGGGCCAGAGGTATACAGAATGGTGTCGTCTGCGTAGAGGTGGATCAGGGAATCACCTGCAGCAAGAGCGACATCGGTGATATAAACAGAGAAGAGAGTCGGCCCGAGAATTGAACCCTGTGGTACCCCCATAAAGACTGCCAGAGGTCCGGCCAACAGGCCCTCCGATTTGACACACTCAACTCTGTTTGAGGAGTAGTTGGTGAACCAGGCGAGGCTGTCATTAGAGAAACCAAGGATGTTGAGTCTGCCGATAAGAATACGGTGATTGACAGAGTCGAAAGCCTTGGCCAGGTCAATGAAGACTGCTGCACAGTGCTGTCTTCTATCGATGGCGGTTATGATATCGTTTAGCACCTTGAGCCTGGCTGAGGTGCACCCATGACCAGCTCGGAAACTGGATTGCACAGCTGAGAAGGTACAGTGGGATTAAAAAATAGTCAGTGATCTGTTTATTAACTTGGCTTTCGAAGACTTTAGAAAGGCAGGGCAGGATGGATATAGGTCTATAACAGTTTGGGTCTAGAGTGTCACCTCCTTTGAAGAGGAGGATGACCGCAGCATCTTTCCAGTCTTTTGGGATCTTGGATGATACGAAAGAGAGGTTGAACAGACTGGTAATAGGGATTGCAACAATGGTGGCGGATAATTTTAGAAAGAGAGGGTCCAGATTGTCTACCCCAGCTGATTTGTACGGGTCCATGTTTTGCAGCTTGCCGTGCGATAGCAGAGAAAACAGTCTATGACTTGGGTGACTGGAATCTTTGATATTTTTTGGGCTTTCCTCTGACACCTCCTAGTATGTAGGTCCTGGATGGCAGGAAGCTTGGCCACAGTAATGTACTGGGCCTATACGCACTACCCTCTGTAGCGCCTTACGGTCAGATGCCGAGCAGTTATCATACCAGGCAGTGATGCAACCGGTCAGGATGCTCTCGATTGTGCAACTGTAGAACTTTGAGGTTCTGGCGGCCAATGCCAAATATTTTCAATCTTCCGAGGGGGAAAAGGTGTTGTCGTGCCCTCTTCACGACTGTCTTGGTGTGTTTGGACCATAATAGTTTGATGGTGACACCAAGGAACTTGAAACTCTCGACCCGCTCCACGACAGCCTCGTCGATGTTAATGGGGGCCTGTTTGACCCGCCTTTTCCTGTAGTCCATGATTAGATCCTTTGTCTTGCTCACATTGAGGGAGAGGTTGTTGTCCTGGCACCACACTGGGGAAAGGGCTGATAACGCCGGAGGAATGTTTACAGGACTCCACCCTTAGGGGCAGATCCTGAGTGGAGAGCCATACCCTCTGCCTGAGATGATAGAGGGGAGCTGGAGTCCGGTGGTGGTCCGCTTGTCGCCGATACCTGAAGGTGGTCTTCAGAACAGCAGACTAACATCTGGGCCAAGGATATGCTGACTGCTTCCTCTTGCTCAGGGAAGAGCGGAGGTTGGTAACCCAAGGAACACTTGAAGGGCGAGAGACCAATGGCTGAGCAGAGAAGGGTGTTGCGGGCGTACTCTACCCACATGAGTTGCTGGCTCCAGGTGGTGGGGTTGGCAGAGTCTAGGCAACGAAGAGTCATCTCCAAGTCCTGATTGGCTCGCTCCAACTGGCCGTTAGATTGGGTATGAAACCTGGAGGACAGGCTGGCCGATGACCCAATCAGGGTGCAGAATGCCTTCCAGAACCTGGATGAGAACTGAGGACCACGATCGGAGACCATGTCCATGGATCCGGAAGACGTGTTGCACCATAAGCGGGGCCATCTCCTTGGCTGAGGGCAACTTGGGAAGGGGAATAAAATATCCACAACCGTAAGGATGGGGGTGTTGCCATCTGACAGGGGGAGAACAGTGACAAAGTGAGTAACAGGGAGTGGTTGAAGGAGGCCAGCCAGAGCTTGCCGCTGAGTCTTGTTCTGTGCACACAGTGCAGGCTGCGACGAATGCGGAGACGTCAGGAACCATGGTGGGCCACCAAAAATGTTGCAATCATAATAAGAGTCTGGTAGCAACAGTTGTGGTGTGTGTGTGTGTGTGTGTGTGTGTGTTGTTAGTGTTTGAGTTTGAGTTTATTTGATCTGTACAGGGACAGTGCACATTAGCCTCTCTGGGATATGTGGGACGCGTCCCACCTGGCCAAAAGCCAGAGAAAATGCAGAGTGCCAAATTCAAATAAATTACTATAAAAATCAAACTTTCATGAAATTACATATGTAAGATACCAAATTAAAGCTACATGTGTTGTGAATCCAGACAACATTTCAGATTTCAAAAAGGCTTTTCGGCGAAAGCAAACAATGCTGTTATCTGAGAGTAGCACCTCTGTAAACAAAGAGAGAAAACATATTTCAACCCTGCAGGCGCAACACAACCGCAGAAATAAAAATATAAATCATGCATTACCTTTGACGAGCTTTTTCTGTTGGCACTCCAATATGTCCCATAAACATCACAAATGGTCCTTTTGTTCGATTAATTCCGTCGATATATATCCAAAATGTCCATTTATTTGGTGCGTTTGATCCAGAAAAACACTGGTTCCAACTTGCGCAACGTGACTACAAAATATTTCAAAGGTTACCTGTAAACTTTGCCAAAACATTTCAAACTTCTTTTGTAATACAACTTTAGGTATTTTCTAAAGTAAATAATTGATCAAATTGAAGACGGGATGATCTGTGTTCAATACAGGAAGAAAACAAACAGTACACTTGAAGTGACCCTCGTTTTGAACAGGGCTACTTCTTCATTACACAAAGGAAAAACCTCAACCAATTTCTAAAGACTGGTGACATCCAGTGGAAGCAATAGGAACTGGAAGAAGGTCCCTTAGAAATGTGGATTCTCTATGAAAACTAATTGAAAAGAGAGTGACCTCAACAACAACAAAAAATCTGAATGGTTTATCCTCTGGGTTTCACCTGCAACATAATTCAAACAAAATAAAATGTATTTATATAGCCCTTCGTACATCAGCTGATATCTCAAAGTGCTGTACAGAAACCCAGCCTAAAACCCCAAACAGCAAGCAATGCAGGTGTAGAAGCACGGTGGCTAGGAAAAACTCCCTAGAAAGGCCAAAACCTAGGAAGAAACCTTTAGAGGAACCAGGCCGGGTGGAGATTATAACAGAACATGGCCAAGATGTTCAAATGTTCATAAATGACCAGCATGGTCAAATAATAATAATCACAGTAGTTGTCGAGGGCGCAGCAAGTCAGCACCTTAGGAGTAAATGTCAGTTGGCTTTTCATAGCCGATCATTAAGAGTATCTCTACCACTCCTGCTGTCTCTAGAGAGTTGAAAACAGCAGGTCTGGGACAGATAGCACGTCCGGTGAACAGGTCAGGATTCCATAGCCGCAGGCAGAACAGTTGAAACTGGAGCAGCAGCATGGCCAGGTAGTCCTGAGGCATGGTCCTAGGGCTCAGGTCCTCCGAGAGAAAGAGAGAAAGAGAGAATTAGAGAGAGCATACTTAAATTCACACAGGACACCGGATAAGACAGGAGAAGTACTCCAGATATAACAGACTGACCCTAGCCCCCCGACACATAAACTACTGCAGCATAAATACTGGAGGCTGAGACAGGAGGGGTCAGGAGACACTGTGGCCCCATCCGATGATACCCCCGGACAGGGCCATACAGGAAGGATATAACCCCACCCACTTTGCCAAAGCACAGCCCCCACACCACTAGAGGGATATCTTCAACCACCAACTTACCATCCTGAGACAAAGCCGAGTACAGCCCACAAAGATCTCCGCCACGGTACAACCCAAGAGGGGGCGCCAACCCAGACAGGAAGATCCCGTCAGTGACTCAATCCACTTAATTGACGCACCCCTCCTAGGGACGGCATGAAAAAGCACCAGTAAGCCAGTGACTCAGCCCCTGTAATAGGGTTAGAGGCAGAGAATCCCCGTGGAGAGAGGGGAACCGGCCAAGCAGAGACAGCAAGGGCGGTTCGTTGCTCCAGAGCCTTTCCATTCACTTTCACACTCCTGGGCCAGACTACACTCAATCATATGACCCACTGAAGAGATGAGTCTTCAGTAAAGACTTAAAGGTTGAGACCGAGTCTGCGTCTCTCACATGGGTAGGCAGACCATTCCATAAAAATGGAGCTCTATAGGAGAAAGCGCTGCCTCCAGCTGTTTGCTTAGAAATTCTAGGGACAATTAGGAGGCCTGTGTCTTGTGACCTTAGCGTACGTGTAGGTATGTGCGGCAGGACCAAATCAGATAGGTAGGAGCAAGCCCATGTAATGCTTTGTAGGTTAGCAGTAAATCCTTGAAATCAGCCCTTGCCTTAACAGGAAGCCAGTGTAGGAAGGCTAGCACTGGAGTAATATGATCACATTTTTTGGTTCTAGTCAGGATTCTAGCAGCTGTATTTAGCACTAACTGAAGTTTATTTAGTGCTTTATCCGGGTAGCCGGAAAGTGGAGCATTGCAGTAGTCTAACCTAGAAGTAACAAAAGCATGGATACATTTTTCTGCATCAGTTTTGGACAGAAAGTTTCTGATTTTTGCAATTTTCACCATGTTTCATTGAAATGTACAGCTGTGTGTCATCCGCATAGCAGTGAAAGTTAGCATTATGTTTTCGAATGACATCCCCAAGAGGTAAAATATATTGTGAAAACAATAGTGGTCCTAAAACGGAACCTTGAGGAACACCGAAATTTACAGTTGTCAGAGGACAAACCATTCACAGAGACAAACTGATGTCTTTCCGACAGATAAGATCTAAACCAGGCCAGAACTTGTCTGTGTAGACCAATTTGGGTTTCCAATCTCTCCAAAAGAATGTGGTGATCGATGGTATAAAAAGCAGCACTAAGGTCTAGGAGCACGAGGACAGATGCAGAGCCTCCGTCTGATGCCATTAACCTGTTGCGTCGAGCAATCCCATATCCGGGAGCGTAATTATAGCCTCAAGCTCATTACCATAACGCAACGTTAACTATTCATGAAAATCGCAAATGAAATGAAATAAATATATTGGCTCACAAGCTTAGCCTTTTGTTAACAACACTGTCATCTCAGATTTTCAAAATATGCTTTTCAACCATAGCTACACAAGCATTTGTGTAAGAGTATTGATAGCTAGCATAGCATTAAGCCTAGCATTCAGCAGGCAACATTTTCACAAAAACAAGAAAAGCATTCAAATAAAATCATTTACCTTTGAAGATCTTCGGATGTTTTCAATGAGGAGACTCTCAGTTAGATAGCAAATGTTCAGTTTTTCCAAAAATATTATTTGTGTAGGAGAAATCGCTCCGTTTTGTTCATCACGTTTGGCTAAGAAAAAAAATGAAAATTCAGTCATTACAACGCCAAACTTTTTTCCAAATTAACATGGCAAACGTTGTTCAGAATCAATCCTCAAGGTGTTTTTCACATATCTATTCGATGATAAGTCATTCGTGGCAGTTTGGTTTCTCCTCTGAAGCAAATGGTAAAATGCACGCAGCTGAAGATTGCGCAATAATTGCAACGGAGGACACCAAGCGGGGCACCTGGTAAATGTAGTCTCTTATGGTCAATCTTCCAATGATATGCCTACAAATACGTCACAATGCTGCAGACACCTTGGGGAAACGACAGAAAGTGTAGGCTCATTCCTTGCACATTCACAGCCATATAAAGAGACATTGGAACAAAGCGCATTCAAAATCTGGGGCATTTCCTGTTTGAAATTTCATCTTGGTTTCGCCTGTATCATCAGTTCTGTGGCACTCACAGATAATATCTTTGCAGATTTGGAAACGGCAGAGTGTTTTCTTTCCAAAGCTGTTATTATATGCACAGTCGAGCATCGTTTCGTGACAAAATATCTTGTTTAAAACGGGAACGTTTTTTTATCCAAAAATTAAAAGAGCGCCCCCTATATCGAAGAAGTTAAAAGGTCATTTACCACCTTCACAAGTGCAGTCTCAGCGCTATGATGGGGTCTAAAACCAGACTGAAGCATTTTGTATACATGATTTGTCTTCAGGAAGGCAGTGAGTTGCTGCACAACAGCTTTTTCAAAAGGTTTTGACTGGAATGGAAGATTCGATATATGCCGATAGTTTTTTATATTTTCTGGTTCAAGGTTTGGCTTTTTCAAGAGAGGCTTTATTACTGCCACTTTTAGTGAGTTTGGTACACATCCAGTGGATAGAGAGCCATTTATTATGTTCAACATAGGAGGGCCAAGCACAGGAAGCAGCTCTTTCAGTAGTTTAGTTGGAATAGGGTCCAGTATGCAGCTTGAAGGTTTAGAGGCCATGATTATTTTCATCATTGTGTCAAGAGATATAGTACTAAAACACTTGTGTCTCTCTTGATCCTAAGTCCTGGAAGAGTTGTGCAGACTCAGGACAACTGAGCTTTGAAGGAATACGCAGATTTAAAGAGGAGTCCGTAATTTGCTTTATAATAATTATGATATTTTCCTCAAAGAAGTTCATGAATTTATTAATGCTGAAGTGAAAGCCATCCTTACTTGGGGAATGCTGCTTTTTAGTTAGCTTTGCGACAGTATCAAAAATAAATTTCAGATTGTTCTTATTTTCCTCAATTAAGTTGGAAAAATAGGATGATCGAGCAGCAGTGAGGGCTCTTCGATACTGCACGGTACTGTCTTTCCAAGCTAGTCGGACGACTTCCAGTTTGGTGTGGCGCCATTTCCGTTCCAATTTTCTGGAAGCTTGCTTCAGAGCTCGGGTATTTTCTTTATACCATGGAGCTAGTTTCTTATGACAAATGTTTTTAGTTTTTAGGGGTGCAACTGCATCTAGGGTATTGTGCAAGGTTAACCTGTTGCTTCTACTCGGGACGCTTGCGTCCCAACTAGAGCTCTGGAAATGCAAATGCGCTACGCTAAATGCTAATAGTATTAGTTAAAACTCAAAAGTTCATTAAAATACACATGCAGGGTATCGAATTAAAGCTACACTCGTTGTGAATCCAGGCAACAAGTCAGATTTTTAAAATGCTTTTCGGCGAAAGCATGAGAAGCTATTATCTGATAGCATGCAACACCCCAAAAGACCCACAGGGGACGTAAACAAAATAATTAGCATTTCGGCGTTACACAAACCGCACAATAAAATAGAAAACATTCATTACCTTTCACCATCTTCTTTGTTGGCACTCCTAGATGTCCCATAAACACTATTTGGGTCTTTATTTCGATTAAATCGGTCCATATAAAGCCTAGATATCGTTATATGTAGACTGTGTGATAAACGAAAAAAACATCGTTTCAAAACGTAACGTCATTTTTTTAAATTCAAAAGTCGACGATAAACTTTCACAAAACACTTGAAATACGTTTGTAATGCAACTTTAGGTATTAGTAAACGTTAATAAGCGATAAAATTCATCAGGAGGCGATGTAAAGATCATTAGCTGTCCGTCTGGAAAAATGTCCGGCTAGAAACTCAACGAAAATATCCGGTCCTAGACCGGAGGAGATACGGTGTCCTGTATGTGTTTGACCAAGAAAAAACTCGAAGGGAAATGACAAGACTCTAGACACCGTGTGGAAGCTGTAGGTACTGCAACCTCAGTCAATTAATTGTGGTTCACCTTTATCAATGGGTTCAAGTAGCGCATGGATATATTTTCCCATTTTCAGTGATCAGTTTTTCCTGTGCTTTTCGATGTAAATGCCGTTCTGGTAAAGCCACAGCAGTGATTTAACCAGTTTTTTAAACGTCTGAGTGTTTTCTATCCACACAGACTAAGCAAATGCATATACTATATTCCTGGCATGAGTAGCAGGGCGCTGAAATGTTGCGCGATTTTTAACAGAATGTTCAAAAAAGTAGAGGGTCGACTTAAGAGGTTAAATTGAGTTCCTCAGCTGGTTAACTGATTTTTGTCCTCTGATGTCCTTGGGTAGGCAGGGGGAGTCTGGAAGGGCATCAAGGAATCTTTGTGTTGTCTGGGAATTTATAGCACGACTTTTGATGCTCCTTGGTTGGGGTCTGAACAGATTATTTGTTGCAATTGCAGACGTAATAAAATGGTGGTCCGATAGTCCACGATTATGAGGAAAAACATTAAGATCCACAACATTTATTCAATGGGACAAAACTAGGTCCAGAGTATGACTGACTTAAGTTCTGTTATACTCACAGACATGATTCAAACAGTTTTAGAAACTTCAGAGTGTTTTCTATCCAATACTATCCAATCCAATAACAATATGCATATCTTATCTTCTGGGGATGAGTAGCAGGCAGGTGAATTTGCGCATGCATTTCATCCGGACGTGAAAATACTGACCCCTGTCACCAAGAAGTTTAATCAACATTTCAGTAATAGTCCCAGTTTTAGCCAGCCGGCTAATTTTCAACCGCAGTCCCTGGGCAGGTTATAATACCTGAATAATGTTGAAATTAGGAATTAGAAGAGATAAGGGTGTACTGCTTTTGCCAACTTGCTGTAAAGATGTTTGCCTGCTCTGACAACAGATTGTTTAGCAAAACCCTTTTTTTCAAGATTTGCACCAACAGAGTGATCAGATACGGTTTGATGAGGTGAATTAATAACGCATAAAAACCTCACAGATATCCCACTGCATGTTCTCTGTATTGGAATATCAAATATTCCCAGTTGTGTCATTCATTGAAGTATCTTCTTTTTATAGTCTTATGCAGACACAAAACAACAAAGATAGCCTGCTATGAATGCATACCCTTCAACCTAATTGCTTAGCTTTTATGAGGATCTGATAGATGCTTTCTAAATCTGGATGTTTATGTGGCTATTTTTATACATCGTTTTCAAATCCTTTTTGGCAATGAATATTATGGGAAAAGGGAAACATGCTGGAATTGGAAGTACGTGAGGGTGAGTGCTTTAGTATCAACACGCTCCTTCAGAGGGGGTCATTCTTTCTAAACCGGAATATTTCTAATAGTGGGGGGTTCTTTCTAAACTGCAATATAATACAAAATAAATGACCTTGGGGAGATTCTCATCAATAGACACTGTACTGTATGACGGCCAAAAACAATGCAGTGTCCTGCTGTCTAATAAAGGCAGCATTAAGGGGAACTAAAAGTGTGTACACAGGTGATGTCTCTAGGCCTTTGGGATTATTGCCTAGACAGTTCTTAAAAAGCAATATAAAGAGGATTTGTGTTGTTGCTGCTTACTTTTTTTTCTAAGAATTGTAGCAAAGGCGAAGGGGTATCTGATGAATGACAGGCCTACCATCTACCTACATCAGTTAGGCTTATATCACCTGGATGACAGGCCTACCATCTACCTACATCAGTTAGGCCTATATCACCTGGATGACAGGCCTACCATCTACCTACATCAGTTAGGCTTATATCACCTGGATGACAGGCCTATCATCTACCTACATCAGTTAGGCCTATATCACCTGGATGACAGGCCTACCATCTACCTACATCAGTTAGGCCTATTTCACCTGGATGACAGGCCTACCATCTATCTATATCAGTTAGGCCTATATCACCTGGATGACAGGCCTACCATCTATCTACATCAGTTAGGTCTATAGCACCTCGATGACAGGCATACCATCTATCTACATCAGTTAGGTCTATAGCACCTCGATGACAGGCATACCATCTATCTACATCAGTTAGGTCTATAGCACCTCGATGACAGGCATACCATCTATCTACATCAGTTAGGTCTATATCACCTGGATGACAGGCATACCATCTATCTACATCAGTTAGGTCTATATCACCTGGATGACAGGCATACCATCTATCTACATCAGTTAGGTCTATAGCACCTCGATGACAGGCATACCATCTATCTACATCAGTTAGGTCTATAGCACCTCGATGACAGGCATACCATCTATCTACATCAGTTAGGTCTATAGCACCTCGATGACAGGCATACCATCTATCTACATCAGTTAGGCCTATATCACCTCGATGACAGGCATACCATCTATCTACATCAGTTAGGTCTATATCACCTCGATGACAGGCATACCATCTATCTACATCAGTTAGGTCTATAGCACCTCGATGACAGGCATACCATCTATCTACATCAGTTAGGCCTATATCTCCTGGATGACAGGCATACCATCTATCTACATCAGTTAGGTCTATAGCACCTCGATGACAGGCATACCATCTATCTACATCAGTTAGGCCTATATCACCTCGATGACAGGCATACCATCTATCTACATCAGTTAGGCCTATATCACCTGGATGACAGGCCTACCATCTACCTACATCAGTTAGGTCTATATCACCTGGATGACAGGCCTACCATCTATCTACATCAGTTAGGTCTATATCACCTCGATGACAGGCATACCATCTATCTACATCAGTTAGGTCTATATCACCTGGATGACAGGCCTACCATCTATCTACATCAGTTAGGTCTATATCACCTGGATGACAGGCCTACCATCTATCTACATCAGTTAGGTCTATAGCACCTCGATGACAGGCATACCATCTACCTACATCAGTTAGGTCTATATCACCTGGATGACAGGCATACCATCTATCTACATCAGTTAGGTCTATATCACCTGGATGACAGGCATACCATCTACCTACATCAGTTAGGTCTATATCACCTGGATGACAGGCATACCATCTATCTACATCAGTTAGGTCTATAGCACCTCGATGACAGGCATACCATCTACCTACATCAGTTAGGTCTATATCACCTGGATGACAGGCATACCATCTACCTACATCAGTTAGGTCTATAGCACCTCGATGACAGGCATACCATCTATCTACATCAGTTAGGTCTATTTCACCTGGATGACAGGCATACCATCTATCTACATCAGTTAGGTCTATAGCACCTCGATGACAGCCTACATCTTTAATTATATTATTTTGCATGCATAGCCCTTTTTTTTTTTTTCAATGTTGAAAATCCTTTGAGAATGACTCTTGACTCGCGAATAAAAGTTGATGTTAGAAAGGGCCCTTATTTTGCTCAATCTCTTTGGTGAGGCTGAACAAGGTCTTGGAACTAATCTGTCTGGATGTAAAAAAAAGAATCATAAAAAAATAAAAGTGCAGCAAAAGCTGCTTCAAGTCTAGATCTCTAATCTGGCTATTCCATTTTCAGAAAAGCTGTTCTATTAAAGGGTACGACGTAGGACTCCTGTTGTATGTGTGGTGCTCTGACATGTCATTTTAACAGCCTTAACCTGTCCTCTAGCTGTTTTCATCAGGCTTCCAAAAACTTCAGAGCAGCGGTGAACCATTGTGCCCTTTGCCTACTCGCCCATCTCTTATTTGTCCCTTTGAGGCACTTTAATCCTTTTGATTTTTTTAAAGGGAAAATCAACTAAAAAGTTTGCATCATCATGATGATGTGGCATGTGACACTTTGCTTCTTGAAAGTCCAATATCTTGAAAACTTGACTTCTGACATGCAAAACATTTTGGAGACTGTATCAACAGTGGACTAATCTGAAATAAAACGTTGATGGAAAGTGTATAGGCTACATACATGTCAGTGCTTGCCTCTGTGTAGTGCTGTCATTGGACCATACGATAATCTATTTTGGTGCTATTGGTGTATCCCAATGCTTAATGCTTCTACTCGGAGCCGTTCCCTATCTTATCATCACTAATCATTCACTCCAACATTTCCTGGTGACAGCACTGTTAAGTGGAGCAAGCTGCCCATTGCCTACACGACAAACAGTCTTCATTCTGTTGACCATGTCCACGGTTGTGTAGCTGGGTCAATCAGTTATCGTCCATGGACAAATGTATTCAATAGGCTTTACACAATTAGTCTGTGTCAACATATAAACCGGGGGAGTGACCCACTTTGTTCTTTCCATCTGTGCCATGGTAACATTGGTTGCATTAAAACTATTGCTGGACATAATGACATAGAACAGTCTTGTATCATGTCTAAAGAGCATTACAGATGAATGTGACCATGGATGTGACCTCACATGACTGTGTTAACTTATAGGGGTCAGGAGTAGCCTATTCTTCCACCTCCATTCTCTATAGAATGTGCTCTTACGATGCATTCAACGTGTCTTGATTCGGGCCTTTGTTCAGTTCTTCTGAGAGTGATTGGCTATAGTAGTTAGAGTAGTGCCTGAATGGTTGGAGTCACAGAGTCAAACAAAGAGAATAGTGCCTGAATGGTTGGAGTCATAGAGTCAAACTGAGAGAGTAGTGCCTGAATGGTTGGAGTCATAGAGTCAAACTGAGAGAATAGTGCCTGAATGGTTGGAGTCATAGAGTCAAACTGAGAGAGTAGTGCCTGAATGGTTGGAGTCATAGAGTCAAACTGAGAGAGTAGTGCCTGAATGGTTGGAGTCAGAGTCAAACTGAGAGAGTAGTGCCTGAATGGTTGGAGTCATAGAGTCAAACTGAGAAAGTAGTGCCTGAATGGTTGGAGTCATAGAGTCAAACTGAGAGAGAGTAGTGCCTGAATGGTTGGAGTCATAGAGTCAAACTGAGAGAGTCGTGCCTGAATGGTTGGAGTCATAGAGTCAAACTGAGAAAGTAGTGCCTGAATGGTTGGAGTCATAGAGTCAAACTGAGAGAGCAGTGCCTGAATGGTTGGAGTCATAGAGTCAAACTGAGAGAGTCGTGCCTGAATGGTTGGAGTCATAGAGTCAAACTGAGAAAGTAGTGCCTGAATGGTTGGAGTCATAGAGTCAAACTGAGAGAGTAGGGCCTGAATGGTTGGAGTCATAGAGTCAAACTGAGAGAGAGAGAGAGAGAGAGAGAGAGAGAGAGAGAGAGAGATATCTCTAAGCTGTCAGCTGTGACCTTCCCACTGAAGTCTGCTGCTGGGTTCAGCTGGTGATGCACCACATTTGAAATTGACATGCAAATTGCAACCATAAAAAATGTGTTAACTTAGCAAATATAAAGAATGTTTGACTTGACAGCAAATATGTGATATTTTCAACTATAAATCAAGTATATGAATATGTTTTGGGCATGTTGTATTTTACAGTACAGTATGTAAATGGATCTCTATGGTAGTATTGATTCAATACTTTGATGGCTGTGACTCTAGTTGCGAAGGGAACATTGTGCAACTGTCTTCCATTAAAAGGACTCTATACCTCTGGCACTAGCAGCTCCTCCACCCCATTGACCAATCAGCACCCATGCTTTTAGCAGCACTCCCCTAGGCTGCACTGAGCAAACAGATGTGTCTGTTTCAATGTTTGTCAACGTTAGATACCTAACCATTTATCAGTGGTCAGTAAGTACCCAGGCAGCTGGGTTCAGTCTGGCATGTGTGTGCATTAGAAATAACATTTTGTAAGTAAAAAAGGGGAGAGAGAAAGATGCCTTCTCCCTCCCTCCCTCCCTCCCTCCCTCCCTCCCTCCCTCCCTCATGGTCTGTGGGCTGTTGACCTGAAGATCTGGACTTATTGTGGTACATTATTGCCTCCCTCTGAACACAATCGTGGACCAGATAACCTCTCTCTCCCTCATTACCCTATTACCCACCCCTTCCTCCTCCCCTGTTCCCTCCCTACTCGGGGGGCGTCACTGTACCGTAGTGGTGATGGTTCAGTAGCTCGGGCCAGGGGCATGGCAGGGGAAGAGCTTATGAAGAAAGATATTTTGGGGATGGAGCGAGGGGAGGAGTAAAAATAGCCTAGTACTCTACACTGGTTTACATGTCAGAGAACATGAGCTGTGAACAGACAGAGGTAGTGAACTTTACATAGAGCCTGATCTATGTCTGTAGTCCATCAGCTCCCTGTGTGGCCTGCTTCCCTGTGACTTCCTGTTGGAGAGGAATCTAGGGAAGTTTTCTGTCTTGTCCGCGTGAGGTGCAAAGGACCTTTGAGTGTCTCCATATTTAACAAAGTTGAAACTTGAATACCATATATTCGTCTTTGTCTTCTTGACAGGTAAGTGGTGTGTTATGAGGAGTCTGGATATACTTATAGACATAACATGCATTCTATCTATCTATATATCCATCTATTGATTTGACTTATCGACTTCTGTGCCTACTTGATATTATATGTGTATGCGTTGTAATGTTAGCTCATAGTTGTAATAACTGCTTAAAAAGTTGTAATAAATACTTACAATGTCAGATTTTATAACGGTAGTGCTTCAAGTGTTAGCAATACATAGCAGCCTCTATCAAAGGGATTTGGTAGGGCATTATGTGGACCTCCCTCTGTTTAGTGCAACTCAACTGTATTCTGAATTGGCCATAAAAGAGGTGAGATTGGTATATTAATGTATTGTCAGATGGAGCATAGCATTTCTCTGGGATGAAAAAGACACACTTTAATGGGCAACACTGTGTTAAATAAAAATACATTGAGATGGTAGTCAGTGTTCATTAAAAACACACTGAGATGGTAGTAAGTGTTCTTTAAAAACACAGTGAGATGGTAGTCAGTGTTCATTAAAAACACACTGAGATGGTAGTAAGTGTTCTTTAAAAACACAGTGAGATGGTAGTCAGTGTTCTTTAAAAACACACTGAGATGGTAGTAAGTGTTCTTTAAAAACACAGTGAGATGGTAGTCAGTGTTCTTTAAAAACACAGTGAGATGGTAGTAAGTGTTCTTTAAAAACACACTGAGATGGTAGTAAGTGTTCTTTAAAAACACACTGAGATGGTAGTAAGTGTTCTTTAAAAACACAGTGAGATGGTAGTCAGTGTTCATTAAAAACACACTGAGATGGTAGTCAGTGTTCATTAAAAACAGTTAGATGGTAGTCAGAGTTAATTAAAAATACATTGAGATGGTAGTCAGTGTTCATTAAAAACACACTGAGATGGTAGTCAGTGTTCTTTAAAAATACATTGAGATGGTAGTCAGAGTTAATTAAAAATACATTGAGATGGTAGTCAGTGTTCATTAAAAACACACTGAGATGGTAGTCAGTGTTCATTAAAAATACATTGAGATGGTAGTCAGTGTTCATTAAAAACACAGTGAGATGGTAGTCAGAGTTCATTAAAAACACAGTGAGATGGTAGTCAGAGTTCATTAAAAACACAGTGAGATGGTGGTCAGTGTTCTTTAAAAACACAGTGAGATGGTAGTCAGTGCTCATTAAAAACACAGTGAGATGGTAGTCAGTGTTCATTAAAAACACAGTGAGATGGTAGTCAGTGTTCATTAAAAACACAGTGAGATGGTAGTCAGAGTTCATTAAAAACACAGTGAGATGGTAGTCAGTGTTCATTAAAAACACAGTGAGATGGTAGTCAGTGTTCATTAAAAACACAGTGAGATGGTAGTCAGTGTTCATTAAAAACACACTGAGATGGTAGTCAGTGTTCATTAAAAACACACTGAGATGGTAGTAAGTGTTCTTTAAAAACACAGTGAGATGGTATTCAGTGTTCATTAAAAACACACTGAGATGGTAGTAAGTGTTCTTTAAAAACACAGTGAGATGGTAGTCAGTGTTCTTTAAAAACACACTGAGATGGTAGTAAGTGTTCTTTAAAAACACAGTGAGATGGTAGTCAGTGTTCTTTAAAAACACACTGAGATGGAAGTAAGTGTTCTTTAAAAACACACTGAGATGGTAGTAAGTGTTCTTTAAAAACACAGTGAGATGGTAGTCAGTGTTCATTAAAAACACACTGAGATGGTAGTAAGTGTTCTTTAAAAACACAGTGAGATGGTAGTCAGTGTTCTTTAAAAACACACTGAGATGGTAGTAAGTGTTCTTTAAAAACACACTGAGATGGTAGTAAGTGTTCTTTAAAAACACACTGAGATGGTAGTAAGTGTTCTTTAAAAACACAGTGAGATGGTAGTCAGTGTTCATTAAAAACACACTGAGATGGTAGTAAGTGTTCTTTAAAAACACAGTGAGATGGTAGTCAGTGTTCATTAAAAACACACTGAGATGGTAGTCAGTGTTCTTTAAAAACACAGTGAGATGGTAGTCAGTGTTCATTAAAAACACACTGAGATGGTAGTAAGTGTTCTTTAAAAACACAGTGAGATGGTAGTCAGTGTTCTTTAAAAACACATTGAGATGGTAGTCAGAGTTCATTAAAAACACAGTTAGATGGTAGTCAGAGTTAATTAAAAATACATTGAGATGGTAGTCAGTGTTCATTAAAAACACAGTGAGATGGTAGTCAGAGTTCATTAAAAACACAGTGAGATGGTAGTCAGAGTTCATTAAAAACACAGTGAGATGGTAGTCAGTGTTCTTTAAAAACACAGTGAGATGGTAGTCAGTGCTCATTAAAAACACATTGAGATGGTAGTCAGTGTTCATTAAAAACACAGTGAGATGGTAGTCAGTGTTCATTAAAAACACAGTGAGATGGTAGTCAGTGTTCATTAAAAACACACTGAGATGGTAGTCAGTGTTCTTTAAAAACACATTGAGATGGTAGTCAGAGTTAATTAAAAATACATTGAGATGGTAGTCAGTGTTCTTTCAAAACACAGTGAGATGGTAGTCAGTGTTCATTAAAAACACAGTGAGATGGTAGTCAGTGTTCATTAAAAACACACTGAGATGGTAGTCAGTGTTCTTTAAAAACACAGTGAGATGGTAGTCAGTGTTCTTTAAAAACACACTGAGATGGAAGTAAGTGTTCTTTAAAAACACACTGAGATGGTAGTAAGTGTTCTTTAAAAACACAGTGAGATGGTAGTCAGTGTTCATTAAAAACACACTGAGATGGTAGTAAGTGTTCTTTAAAAACACAGTGAGATGGTAGTCAGTGTTCTTTAAAAACACACTGAGATGGTAGTAAGTGTTCTTTAAAAACACACTGAGATGGTAGTAAGTGTTCTTTAAAAACACACTGAGATGGTAGTAAGTGTTCTTTAAAAACACAGTGAGATGGTAGTCAGTGTTCATTAAAAACACACTGAGATGGTAGTAAGTGTTCTTTAAAAACACAGTGAGATGGTAGTCAGTGTTCATTAAAAACACACTGAGATGGTAGTCAGTGTTCTTTAAAAACACAGTGAGATGGTAGTCAGTGTTCATTAAAAACACACTGAGATGGTAGTAAGTGTTCTTTAAAAACACAGTGAGATGGTAGTCAGTGTTCTTTAAAAACACATTGAGATGGTAGTCAGAGTTCATTAAAAACACAGTTAGATGGTAGTCAGAGTTAATTAAAAATACATTGAGATGGTAGTCAGTGTTCATTAAAAACACACTGAGATGGTAGTCAGTGTTCATTAAAAATACATTGAGATGGTAGTCAGTGTTCATTAAAAACACAGTGAGATGGTAGTCAGAGTTCATTAAAAACACAGTGAGATGGTAGTCAGAGTTCATTAAAAACACAGTGAGATGGTAGTCAGTGTTCTTTAAAAACACAGTGAGATGGTAGTCAGTGCTCATTAAAAACACATTGAGATGGTAGTCAGTGTTCATTAAAAACACAGTGAGATGGTAGTCAGTGTTCATTAAAAACACAGTGAGATGGTAGTCAGTGTTCATTAAAAACACACTGAGATGGTAGTCAGTGTTCTTTAAAAACACATTGAGATGGTAGTCAGAGTTAATTAAAAATACATTGAGATGGTAGTCAGTGTTCTTTCAAAACACAGTGAGATGGTAGTCAGTGTTCATTAAAAACACAGTGAGATGGTAGTCAGTGTTCATTAAAAACACACTGAGATGGTAGTCAGTGTTCATTAAAAACACACTGAGATGGTAGTCAGTGTTCATTAAAAATACATTGAGATGGTAGTCAGTGTTCATTAAAAACACAGTGAGATGGTAGTCAGAGTTCATTAAAAACACAATGAGATGGTAGTCAGAGTTCATTAAAAACACAGTGAGATGGTAGTCAGTGTTCTTTCAAAACACAGTGAGATGGTAGTCAGTGTTCTTTAAAAACACAGTGAGATGGTAGTCAGTGCTCATTAAAAACACAGTGAGATGGTAGTCAGTGTTCATTAAAAACACAGTGAGATGGTAGTCATTGTTCATTAAAAACACAGTGAGATGGTAGTCAGAGTTCATTAAAAACACAGTGAGATGGTAGTCAGAGTTCATTAAAAACACAGTGAGATGGTAGTCAGAGTTCATTAAAAACACAGTGAGATGGTAGTCAGTGTTCATTAAAAACACAGTGAGATGGTAGTCAGTGTTCTTTCAAAACACAGTGAGATGGTAGTCAGTGTTCATTAAAAACACATTGAGATGGTAGTCAGTGTTCATTAAAAACACAGTGAGATGGTAGTCAGAGTTCATTAAAAACACAGTGAGATGGTAGTCAGAGTTCATTAAAAACACAGTGAGATGGTAGTCAGAGCTCGTTAAAAACACAGTGAGATGGTAGTCAGTGTTCTTTAAAAACACAGTGAGATGGTAGTCAGTGCTCATTAAAAACACAGTGAGATGGTAGTCAGTGTTCATTAAAAACACAGTGAGATGGTAGTCATTGTTCATTAAAAACACAGTGAGATGGTAGTCAGAGTTCATTAAAAACACAGTGAGATGGTAGTCAGTGTTCATTAAAAACACAGTGAGATGGTAGTCAGAGTTCATTAAAAACACAGTGAGATGGTAGTCAGAGTTCATTAAAAACACAGTGAGATGGTAGTCAGTGTTCATTAAAAACACAGTGAGATGGTAGTCAGTGTTCTTTCAAAACACAGTGAGATGGTAGTCAGTGTTCATTAAAAACACAGTGAGATGGTAGTCAGTGTTCATTAAAAACACAGTGAGATGGTAGTCAGAGTTCATTAAAAACACAGTGAGATGGTAGTCAGAGTTCATTAAAAACACAGTGAGATGGTAGTCAGAGCTCGTTAAAAACACAGTGAGATGGTAGTCAGTGTTCTTTAAAAACACAGTGAGATGGTAGTCAGTGCTCATTAAAAACACAGTGAGATGGTAGTCAGTGTTCATTAAAAACACAGTGAGATGGTAGTCATTGTTCATTAAAAACACAGTGAGATGGTAGTCAGAGTTCATTAAAAACACAGTGAGATGGTAGTCAGTGTTCATTAAAAACACAGTGAGATGGTAGTCAGTGTTCATTAAAAACACACTGAGATGGTAGTCAGTGTTCATTAAAAACACAGTGAGATGGTAGTCAGTGTTCATTAAAAACACAGTGAGATGGTAGTCAGTGTTCATTAAAAACACACTGAGATGATAGTCAGTGTTCTTTCAAAACACAGTGAGATGGTAGTCAGTGTTCTTTAAAAACACAGTGAGATGGTAGTCAGTGTTCATTAAAAACACAGTGAGATGGTAGTCAGTGTTCATTAAAAACACAGTGAGATGGTAGTCAGAGTTCATTAAAAACACAGTGAGATGGTAGTCAGTGTTCATTAAAAACACAGTGAGATGGTAGTCAGTGTTCATTAAAAACACAGTGAGATGGTAGTCAGTGTTCATTAAAAACACAGTGAGATGGTAGTCAGTGTTCTTTCAAAACACAGTGAGATGGTAGTCAGTGTTCTTTAAAAACACAGTGAGATGGTAGTCAGTGTTCTTTAAAAACACAGTGAGATGGTAGTCAGTGTTCTTTAAAAACACACTGAGATGGTAGTCAGTGTTCATTAAAAACACAGTGAGATGGTAGTCAGTGTTCATTAAAAACACACTGAGATGGTAGTCAGTGTTCATTAAAAATACATTGAGATGGTAGTCAGTGTTCATTAAAAACACACTGAGATGGTAGTCAGTGTTCATTAAAAATACATTGAGATGGTAGTCAGTGTTCATTAAAAACACAGTGAGATGGTAGTCAGAGTTCATTAAAAACACAGTGAGATGGTGGTCAGTGTTCTTTAAAAACACAGTGAGATGGTAGTCAGTGCTCATTAAAAACACAGTGAGATGGTAGTCAGTGTTCATTAAAAACACAGTGAGATGGTAGTCAGTGTTCATTAAAAACACAGTGAGATGGTAGTAGTAAAAACACACTGAGATGGTAGTCAGTGTTCTTTAAAAACACATTGAGATGGTAGTCAGAGTTAATTAAAAATACATTGAGATGGTAGTCAGTGTTCTTTCAAAACACAGTGAGATGGTAGTCAGTGTTCATTAAAAACACAGTGAGATGGTAGTCAGAGTTCATTAAAAACACAGTGAGATGGTAGTCAGTGTTCATTAAAAACACAGTGAGATGGTAGTCAGTGTTCATTAAAAACACAGTGAGATGGTAGTCAGTGTTCATTAAAAACACAGTGAGATGGTAGTCAGTGTTCATTAAAAACACACTGAGATGGTAGTCAGTGTTCATTAAAAACACACTGAGATGGTAGTCAGTGTTCATTAAAAATACATTGAGATGGTAGTCAGTGTTCATTAAAAACACAGTGAGATGGTAGTCAGAGTTCATTAAAAACACAGTGAGATGGTAGTCAGAGTTCATTAAAAACACAGTGAGATGGTAGTCAGTGTTCTTTCAAAACACAGTGAGATGGTAGTCAGTGCTCATTAAAAACACAGTGAGATGGTAGTCAGTGTTCATTAAAAACACAGTGAGATGGTAGTCATTGTGTTTAAAAACACAGTGAGATGGTAGTCAGAGTTCATTAAAAACACAGTGAGATGGTAGTCAGAGTTCATTAAAAACACAGTGAGATGGTAGTCAGTGTTCATTAAAAACACAGTGAGATGGTAGTCAGTGTTCATTAAAAACACAGTGAGATGGTAGTCAGTGTTCTTTCAAAACACAGTGAGATGGTAGTCAGTGTTCATTAAAAACACAGTGAGATGGTAGTCAGAGTTCATTAAAAACACAGTAAGATGGTAGTCAGTGTTCATTAAAAACACACTGAGATGGTAGTCAGTGTTCATTAAAAACACACTGAGATGGTAGTCAGTGTTCATTAAAAATACATTGAGATGGTAGTCAGTGTTCATTAAAAACACAGTGAGATGGTAGTCAGTGTTCATTAAAAACACAGTGAGATGGTAGTCAGTGTTCATTAAAAACACAGTGAGATGGTAGTCAGTGTTCATTAAAAACACACTGAGATGATAGTCAGTGTTCTTTCAAAACACAGTGAGATGGTAGTCAGTGTTCTTTAAAAACACAGTGAGATGGTAGTCAGTGTTCATTAAAAACACAGTGAGATGGTAGTCAGTGTTCATTAAAAACACAGTGAGATGGTAGTCAGAGTTCATTAAAAACACAGTGAGATGGTAGTCAGTGTTCATTAAAAACACAGTGAGATGGTAGTCAGTGTTCATTAAAAACACAGTGAGATGGTAGTCAGTGTTCATTAAAAACACAGTGAGATGGTAGTCAGTGTTCTTTCAAAACACAGTGAGATGGTAGTCAGTGTTCTTTAAAAACACACTGAGATGGTAGTCAGTGTTCTTTAAAAACACAGTGAGATGGTAGTCAGTGTTCTTTAAAACACACTGAGATGGTAGTCAGTGTTCATTAAAAACACAGTGAGATGGTAGTCAGTGTTCATTAAAAACACACTGAGATGGTAGTCAGTGTTCATTAAAAATACATTGAGATGGTAGTCAGTGTTCATTAAAAACACACTGAGATGGTAGTCAGTGTTCATTAAAAATACATTGAGATGGTAGTCAGTGTTCATTAAAAACACAGTGAGATGGTAGTCAGAGTTCATTAAAAACACAGTGAGATGGTGGTCAGTGTTCTTTAAAAACACAGTGAGATGGTAGTCAGTGCTCATTAAAAACACAGTGAGATGGTAGTCAGTGTTCATTAAAAACACAGTGAGATGGTAGTCAGTGTTCATTAAAAACACAGTGAGATGGTAGTCAGTGTTCATTAAAAACACACTGAGATGGTAGTCAGTGTTATTTAAAAACACATTGAGATGGTAGTCAGAGTTAATTAAAAATACATTGAGATGGTAGTCAGTGTTCTTTCAAAACACAGTGAGATGGTAGTCAGTGTTCATTAAAAACACAGTGAGATGGTAGTCAGAGTTCATTAAAAACACAGTGAGATGGTAGTCAGTGTTCATTAAAAACACAGTGAGATGGTAGTCAGTGTTCATTAAAAACACAGTGAGATGGTAGTCAGTGTTCATTAAAAACACAGTGAGATGGTAGTCAGTGTTCATTAAAAACACACTGAGATGGTAGTCAGTGTTCATTAAAAACACACTGAGATGGTAGTCAGTGTTCATTAAAAATACATTGAGATGGTAGTCAGTGTTCATTAAAAACACAGTGAGATGGTAGTCAGAGTTCATTAAAAACACAGTGAGATGGTAGTCAGAGATCATTAAAAACACAGTGAGATGGTAGTCAGTGTTCTTTCAAAACACAGTGAGATGGTAGTCAGTGCTCATTAAAAACACAGTGAGATGGTAGTCAGTGTTCATTAAAAACACAGTGAGATGGTAGTCATTGTTCATTAAAAACACAGTGAGATGGTAGTCAGAGTTCATTAAAAACACAGTGAGATGGTAGTCAGAGTTCATTAAAAACACAGTGAGATGGTAGTCAGTGTTCATTAAAAACACAGTGAGATGGTAGTCAGTGTTCATTAAAAACACAGTGAGATGGTAGTCAGTGTTCTTTCAAAACACAGTGAGATGGTAGTCAGTGTTCATTAAAAACACAGTGAGATGGTAGTCAGAGTTCATTAAAAACACAGTGAGATGGTAGTCAGTGTTCATTAAAAACACAGTGAGATGGTAGTCAGTGTTCATTAAAAACACAGTGAGATGGTAGTCAGTGTTCATTAAAAACACAGTGAGATGGTAGTCAGTGTTCATTAAAAACACACTGAGATGGTAGTCAGTGTTCATTAAAAACACACTGAGATGGTAGTCAGTGTTCATTAAAAATACATTGAGATGGTAGTCAGTGTTCATTAAAAACACAGTGAGATGGTAGTCAGAGTTCATTAAAAACACAGTGAGATGGTAGTCAGAGTTCATTAAAAACACAGTGAGATGGTAGTCAGTGTTCTTTCAAAACACAGTGAGATGGTAGTCAGTGCTCATTAAAAACACAGTGAGATGGTAGTCAGTGTTCATTAAAAACACAGTGAGATGGTAGTCATTGTTCATTAAAAACACAGTGAGATGGTAGTCAGAGTTCATTAAAAACACAGTGAGATGGTAGTCAGAGTTCATTAAAAACACAGTGAGATGGTAGTCAGTGTTCATTAAAAACACAGTGAGATGGTAGTCAGTGTTCATTAAAAACACAGTGAGATGGTAGTCAGTGTTCTTTCAAAACACAGTGAGATGGTAGTCAGTGTTCTTTAAAAACACACTGAGATGGTAGTCAGTGTTCTTTCAAAACACACTGAGATGGTAGTCAGTGTTCTTTAAAAACACACTGAGATGGTAGTCAGTGTTCATTAAAAACACAGTGAGATGGTAGTCAGTGTTCATTAAAAACACACTGAGATGGTAGTCAGTGTTCATTAAAAATACATTGAGATGGTAGTCAGTGTTCATTAAAAACACAGTGAGATGGTAGTCAGTGTTCATTAAAAATACATTGAGATGGTAGTCAGTGTTCATTAAAAACACAGTGAGATGGTAGTCAGAGTTCATTAAAAACACAGTGAGATGGTAGTCAGAGTTCATTAAAAACACAGTGAGATGGTGGTCAGTGTTCTTTAAAAACACAGTGAGATGGTAGTCAGTGCTCATTAAAAACACAGTGAGATGGTAGTCAGTGTTCATTAAAAACACAGTGAGATGGTAGTCAGTGTTCATTAAAAACACAGTGAGATGGTAGTCAGTGTTCATTAAAAACACACTGAGATGGTAGTCAGTGTTCTTTCAGTGAAAACACATTGAGATGGTAGTCAGAGTTAATTAAAAATACATTGAGATGGTAGTCAGTGTTCTTTCAAAACACAGTGAGATGGTAGTCAGTGTTCATTAAAAACACAGTGAGATGGTAGTCAGAGTTCATTAAAAACACAGTGAGATGGTAGTCAGTGTTCATTAAAAACACAGTGAGATGGTAGTCAGTGTTCATTAAAAACACAGTGAGATGGTAGTCAGTGTTCATTAAAAACACAGTGAGATGGTAGTCAGTGTTCATTAAAAACACACTGAGATGGTAGTCAGTGTTCATTAAAAACACACTGAGATGGTAGTCAGTGTTCATTAAAAATACATTGAGATGGTAGTCAGTGTTCATTAAAAACACAGTGAGATGGTAGTCATTGTTCATTAAAAACACAGTGAGATGGTAGTCAGAGTTCATTAAAAACACAGTGAGATGGTAGTCAGTGTTCTTTCAAAACACAGTGAGATGGTAGTCAGTGCTCATTAAAAACACAGTGAGATGGTAGTCAGTGTTCATTAAAAACACAGTGAGATGGTAGTCAGTGTTCATTAAAAACACAGTGAGATGGTAGTCAGAGTTCATTAAAAACACAGTGAGATGGTAGTCAGAGTTCATTAAAAACACAGTGAGATGGTAGTCAGAGTTCATTAAAAACACAGTGAGATGGTAGTCAGTGTTCATTAAAAACACAGTGAGATGGTAGTCAGTGTTCTTTCAAAACACAGTGAGATGGTAGTCAGTGTTCATTAAAAACACAGTGAGATGGTAGTCAGTGTTCATTAAAAACACAGTGAGATGGTAGTCAGAGTTCATTAAAAACACAGTGAGATGGTAGTCAGAGTTCATTAAAAACACAGTGAGATGGTAGTCAGAGCTCGTTAAAAACACAGTGAGATGGTAGTCAGTGTTCTTTAAAAACACAGTGAGATGGTAGTCAGTGCTCATTAAAAACACAGTGAGATGGTAGTCAGTGTTCATTAAAAACACAGTGAGATGGTAGTCATTGTTCATTAAAAACACAGTGAGATGGTAGTCAGAGTTCATTAAAAACACAGTGAGATGGTAGTCAGTGTTCATTAAAAACACACTGAGATGGTAGTCAGTGTTCATTAAAAATACATTGAGATGGTAGTCAGTGTTCATTAAAAACACAGTGAGATGGTAGTCAGTGTTCATTAAAAATACATTGAGATGGTAGTCAGTGTTCATTAAAAACACAGTGAGATGGTAGTCAGAGTTCATTAAAAACACAGTGAGATGGTAGTCAGAGTTCATTAAAAACACAGTGAGATGGTGGTCAGTGTTCTTTAAAAACACAGTGAGATGGTAGTCAGTGCTCATTAAAAACACAGTGAGATGGTAGTCAGTGTTCATTAAAAACACAGTGAGATGGTAGTCAGTGTTCATTAAAAACACAGTGAGATGGTAGTCAGTGTTCATTAAAAACACACTGAGATGGTAGTCAGTGTTCTTTAAAAACACATTGAGATGGTAGTCAGAGTTAATTAAAAATACATTGAGATGGTAGTCAGTGTTCTTTCAAAACACAGTGAGATGGTAGTCAGTGTTCATTAAAAACACAGTGAGATGGTAGTCAGAGTTCATTAAAAACACAGTGAGATGGTAGTCAGTGTTCATTAAAAACACAGTGAGATGGTAGTCAGTGTTCATTAAAAACACAGTGAGATGGTAGTCAGTGTTCATTAAAAACACAGTGAGATGGTAGTCAGTGTTCATTAAAAACACACTGAGATGGTAGTCAGTGTTCATTAAAAACACACTGAGATGGTAGTCAGTGTTCATTAAAAATACATTGAGATGGTAGTCAGTGTTCATTAAAAACACAGTGAGATGGTAGTCATTGTTCATTAAAAACACAGTGAGATGGTAGTCAGAGTTCATTAAAAACACAGTGAGATGGTAGTCAGTGTTCTTTCAAAACACAGTGAGATGGTAGTCAGTGCTCATTAAAAACACAGTGAGATGGTAGTCAGTGTTCATTAAAAACACAGTGAGATGGTAGTCAGTGTTCATTAAAAACACAGTGAGATGGTAGTCAGAGTTCATTAAAAACACAGTGAGATGGTAGTCAGAGTTCATTAAAAACACAGTGAGATGGTAGTCAGAGTTCATTAAAAACACAGTGAGATGGTAGTCAGTGTTCATTAAAAACACAGTGAGATGGTAGTCAGTGTTCTTTCAAAACACAGTGAGATGGTAGTCAGTGTTCATTAAAAACACAGTGAGATGGTAGTCAGTGTTCATTAAAAACACAGTGAGATGGTAGTCAGAGTTCATTAAAAACACAGTGAGATGGTAGTCAGAGTTCATTAAAACACAGTGAGATGGTAGTCAGAGCTCGTTAAAAACACAGTGAGATGGTAGTCAGTGTTCTTTAAAAACACAGTGAGATGGTAGTCAGTGCTCATTAAAAACACAGTGAGATGGTAGTCAGTGTTCATTAAAAACACAGTGAGATGGTAGTCATTGTTCATTAAAAACACAGTGAGATGGTAGTCAGAGTTCATTAAAAACACAGTGAGATGGTAGTCAGTGTTCATTAAAAACACAGTGAGATGGTAGTCAGTGTTCATTAAAAACACACTGAGATGGTAGTCAGTGTTCATTAAAAACACAGTGAGATGGTAGTCAGTGTTCATTAAAAACACAGTGAGATGGTAGTCAGTGTTCATTAAAAACACACTGAGATGATAGTCAGTGTTCTTTCAAAACACAGTGAGATGGTAGTCAGTGTTCTTTAAAAACACAGTGAGATGGTAGTCAGTGTTCATTAAAAACACAGTGAGATGGTAGTCAGAGTTCATTAAAAACACAGTGAGATGGTAGTCAGTGTTCATTAAAAACACAGTGAGATGGTAGTCAGTGTTCATTAAAAACACACTGAGATGGTAGTCAGTGTTCATTAAAAACACAGTGAGATGGTAGTCAGTGTTCATTAAAAACACAGTGAGATGGTAGTCAGTGTTCATTAAAAACACACTGAGATGATAGTCAGTGTTCTTTCAAAACACAGTGAGATGGTAGTCAGTGTTCTTTAAAAACACAGTGAGATGGTAGTCAGTGTTCATTAAAAACACAGTGAGATGGTAGTCAGAGTTCATTAAAAACACAGTGAGATGGTAGTCAGAGTTCATTAAAAACACAGTGAGATGGTAGTCAGAGTTCATTAAAAACACAGTGAGATGGTAGTCAGTGTTCATTAAAAACACAGTGAGATGGTAGTCAGTGTTCTTTCAAAACACAGTGAGATGGTAGTCAGTGTTCATTAAAAACACAGTGAGATGGTAGTCAGTGTTCATTAAAAACACAGTGAGATGGTAGTCAGAGTTCATTAAAAACACAGTGAGATGGTAGTCAGAGCTCGTTAAAAACACAGTGAGATGGTAGTCAGTGTTCTTTAAAAACACAGTGAGATGGTAGTCAGTGCTCATTAAAAACACAGTGAGATGGTAGTCAGTGTTCATTAAAAACACAGTGAGATGGTAGTCATTGTTCATTAAAAACACAGTGAGATGGTAGTCAGAGTTCATTAAAAACACAGTGAGATGGTAGTCAGTGTTCATTAAAAACACAGTGAGATGGTAGTCAGAGTTCATTAAAAACACAGTGAGATGGTAGTCAGAGTTCATTAAAAACACAGTGAGATGGTAGTCAGTGTTCATTAAAAACACAGTGAGATGGTAGTCAGTGTTCTTTCAAAACACAGTGAGATGGTAGTCAGTGTTCATTAAAAACACAGTGAGATGGTAGTCAGTGTTCATTAAAAACACAGTGAGATGGTAGTCAGAGTTCATTAAAAACACAGTGAGATGGTAGTCAGAGCTCGTTAAAAACACAGTGAGATGGTAGTCAGTGTTCTTTAAAAACACAGTGAGATGGTAGTCAGTGCTCATTAAAAACACAGTGAGATGGTAGTCAGTGTTCATTAAAAACACAGTGAGATGGTAGTCATTGTTCATTAAAAACACAGTGAGATGGTAGTCAGAGTTCATTAAAAACACAGTGAGATGGTAGTCAGTGTTCATTAAAAACACAGTGAGATGGTAGTCAGTGTTCATTAAAAACACACTGAGATGGTAGTCAGTGTTCATTAAAAACACAGTGAGATGGTAGTCAGTGTTCATTAAAAACACAGTGAGATGGTAGTCAGTGTTCATTAAAAACACACTGAGATGATAGTCAGTGTTCTTTCAAAACACAGTGAGATGGTAGTCAGTGTTCTTTAAAAACACAGTGAGATGGTAGTCAGTGTTCATTAAAAACACAGTGAGATGGTAGTCAGTGTTCATTAAAAACACAGTGAGATGGTAGTCAGAGTTCATTAAAAACACAGTGAGATGGTAGTCAGTGTTCATTAAAAACACAGTGAGATGGTAGTCAGTGTTCATTAAAAACACAGTGAGATGGTAGTCAGTGTTCATTAAAAACACAGTGAGATGGTAGTCAGTGTTCTTTCAAAACACAGTGAGATGGTAGTCAGTGTTCTTTAAAAACACACTGAGATGGTAGTCAGTGTTCTTTCAAAACACAGTGAGATGGTAGTCAGTGTTCTTTAAAAACACACTGAGATGGTAGTCAGTGTTCATTAAAAACACAGTGAGATGGTAGTCAGTGTTCATTAAAAACAAACTGAGATGGTAGTCAGTGTTCATTAAAAATACATTGAGATGGTAGTCAGTGTTCATTAAAAACACACTGAGATGGTAGTCAGTGTTCATTAAAAACACAGTGAGATGGTAGTCAGTGTTCATTAAAAACACACTGAGATGGTAGTCAGTGTTCATTAAAAACACAGTGAGATGGTAGTCAGTGTTCATTAAAACACAGTGAGAAAAACACAGATGCTAAATGTGCTGGTTGAAAAGAAGAAGATTTAACTTCAGTCACATGCTGAAACAATTAATTAGAGAGCAGTGGGTACAAACAGTTATTTTTTCCACTTCCTAGACATAGACAAATACATCAAATGAAAAACCTGCATATAAATACATTGTTGAAAGATTTTGTTGCGAAGCTCCCCCACAATCAAAGTAATACAAAGAGACAGTGTTGCATTAAAGCCCAGCGAGGTTATGCGTTTGAACTTCTGCATTTTCTCTTTATAGATGTACGGTACAGCAATTAGTAACCAGAGCCAAAGTAATTGCCCTATTATATCATATGTGTACCCTCAGGCCCCCTGTTCAGCCATTTGAGTCTTTAGGTCTAAGTCCCAAATGGCACCATATTCCCTCTATAGTGCACTACCTTTGATGGTCCCTGGTCAAAAGTAGTGCACTATGAAGGGAATAGGGTGCCATTTCTGACCCCAAGTATAGGTCTGCATGCACTGTACCCCCAGACAAAGGGTTATAATGAGGTTACAATGAGGATCTGCTATAGTGACAGCAAAGTGTTGGCCAGAACTCTCATCTTCTGACACACATATGACATGATTAATCAATGGTTTGATCTTAACGGCTTTCAGCTGTCAAAATCGGGTACTCGTTTTTATTTCCCAGGTTATGTAATTGGAGCTTGAGGTGGTTTTTGGATTCATGAGGGGACTTTTTAGGAAGGTCTGCTCTTCTATAGGATTTATGAGGGGACTTTTTAGAAAGGGCTGCTCAAACTCAGAGGAAGCCCCGTGCCAAAACAAACTGGCCTGCTGAAAGACTTCAGTCTTCACAATGGATTTGCCTCCTGAATGCTAAAACGAGCCCCTGTCCAAATATATACAGCAAGAACGTCAATAGTAACCATGGTGTTATCTCAACTGGCTTGATCCCCACCCCCCCCCTGAGTTGTAGCTTTGATGAGACATGTCCCTATCTCCACCCGTACTATAATAAAGAAAATGCATTTCCTCAGCTTTGTCTGTGTTCTGTATCAAACCGTATAGTGTGTGCCGCACTATACACACACGCACGCACACACGCAGTTACACACACACACACACACACACACACACACACACACACACACACACACACACACACACACACACACACACACACACACACACACACACACACACACACACACACACACACACACACACACACACACTAATCCATGTTCTACCCTCCCCCAGTCCTTGCTGGCGGGATGATGGGTCATGTGTTGTCGTTCGGCCGCTCCCTGGTGAGGAGGAAGGTGGTGGATCTCAACAGTCTGGAGGACTCCAAGCTGTGCCGCTGCCTGGGTACCGTGGATCTCATCGCCCTGGGCGTGGGTAGCACCCTGGGTGCTGGGGTCTATGTTCTGGCTGGAGAGGTGGCCAAGGGAAACTCAGGCCCCAGCATTGTGGTCTCCTTCCTCATCGCTGCCCTGGCCTCTGTCATGGCGGGCCTCTGCTATGCTGAGTTTGGAGCCCGTGTGCCCAAGACTGGCTCAGCCTACCTGTACAGCTATGTAACAGTTGGAGAGCTGTGGGCCTTCATCACTGGCTGGAACCTCATCCTCTCCTATGTGATAGGTGAGTTTGTTATAGCGGTCTAAATATACTATACTGCCCGCATTAACTTTTATTTTGAAGTAAACATATACTATGCTGAGTTTGACTGCTAACGCAACATAAACATTTCTACTCTAACGGAACATTTCTACTCTATATTCCCCTCTCACAGGCACCTCCAGTGTGGCCAGGGCTTGGAGCGGGACTTTTGATGAGCTGATTGGAGGACACATTGAGACGTTCTGCAAGACCTACTTCAGCATGAACTCTCCAGGCCTGGCTCATTACCCAGACTTCTTTGCAGTCTGTCTCATTCTACTTCTGTCAGGTAAAGAATTGTAGCAACTGTGGCTAACTGAGCTCCTGTTTAGAACTCTACCTCTTTGTCCCAAATGGCACCCTATTCTCTTTGTAGTGCACTACTTTAGGGCCATAGGGCCCTGGTCAAAAGTAGTGCCCTATATAGGGAATAGGGTGCCATTTGGGATGCACACTACATCTGATCCCCTGACTGTCAGAACTGTATATCAACAGAAATTGGAATGGGTATTTTTTCCATATCAATGGGCATTCGTATAAGCAGCAATTATTTGGTCCACATTTTCAATGTAATAAGGAATGGCAGAACGTTGTTTGGTGAGTGGTAGTACTCACATGGTGGAGAGGCCCTCTTTCCCTGAAATTCTGCCTTGTCGGTGTCAGAGCTACCCAGGCAGTGCTCCTCTCTGTTCAGGAGAACTGACAAGCCCTCTGTAGCTACTGTTACACATTACACAGAAGCTTGACATGGCTACAGAGTTCAGCACTTTCAGAGGGACACTGTGTGTAGACGTCAACAAGACTTTTCTGTGAAACAATCAGAAACTGTTAAAAGTCATCATGTGTTTTAACTGCTGCTGAGCCAAAAACTCTCAAATGCAGTGATTGGATTACTCCAATGTTCCGGAAGGCAAACCTCCATAGCGATGCAATGTTTGCTGTTCTAAAGGTCTTAGATACTGAGAGTAGTTGTGTTAGTTTCCTAGGGTTAGGATATGATAATAATATACCTTTTGGTTTGGATCACCTGACAAAATGACCAGACATGTAATACTTAAACATCATCTCAGATCATAGGTGGTAGGTATTTAACAAGATGTAAGATAAATATTTCACCTTTCTTCAATACATGGGCTGGAGGTGTGTAACATTCTTCACATATCATGGACACTCATGTCTCAAACCCAGGGTTGGGTAGGTTATTTTCTAAATGCAATCCGTTACAGCTACATGTCCAAAATTGTAATCAGTAACGTTACTTTTGGATTACCCAAACTCTGCCATGTAATGTGATTACTTTCAGTTAATTTTGGATTACTTTCCCCTTAATATGCATGAGAAAAAGACAAAAAGGATCCATCAAACACATTTGGTGTGTCATCATAGTGGTCTCTGATCTGTGGTCAGACTCGCTCAGGTGGAACAAACTTAAACTTGTCAATGTATTTTTTCGCAAACATCCTTTCTGAATTTAAAAGTAATCAAAGAATTAATAATCTATTTTTCCAAAAGTATCTGTGATCTGATTACAATATTTTAGCTGGTGACGTAACTGATTACAGTTACAGGTTTTTTGTAATCGATTACATGTAGCTGATTACAAGTAATAATTTACTCCCCAACCCTGCACATGACACTGTATTTATTCAGTAAGTTGAGTCCCTGATGCGGAGTATGTTGGACTCTATATTCTTATTTGTTGTTTCCTCCCTCAGGCCTCCTGTCGTTTGGAGTGAAGGAGTCAGCCTGGGTGAACAAGGTCTTCACTGCTGTCAACGTGCTGGTGCTCTTGTTTGTCATCATCTCTGGCTTCGTGAAGGGAGACCCACTCAACTGGAAAATCTCTGAAGAAACTCTCATCAATGTCACCATTGTTAAACGGTAAGGATTGGAGGTGGGTCTCCTCATTTCACAAGATTTCTTATCGATGTGGCCTGTTTGGCTGCAGACCCTGGCACATGTATTCCAGAGTCAGCATGGGTTCATGGGTCCAACCCATGCTCTTATGACTCAAAATCTCTCCTACTTTCCTGTCTCCTCTTCACTGTCCTATCTCAATAAATGCAATATGCATGTACAGTGCTTTCAGAAAGTATTCAAACCCCTTGACTTTTCCACATTTTGTTGTGTTACAAAGTGGAATTGAAATTAATTTAATTGTATTTTTTTGTCAACGATCTACAAAATGGAAGCCAAAACTCTAACATTTGTAAAAAAAAAAAAATATATATATATGTATATGAAAAATAAACCACTAATATATCTTGATTACATAAGTATTCAACACCCTGAGCCAATACATGTTAGAATCACCTTTGGCAGTGATTACAGGCTGATTCTTTCTGGGTAAGGCTCTAAGAGCTTTCCACACCTGGATTGTGCAACATTTGGCCAATATTCTTTTCCAAAATTATTCAAGCTCTGTCAAATTGGCTGTTGATCATTGCTAGACAAAAATCTTCAGGTTATACCATAGATTTTCAAGCAGATTTAAATCAAAACTGTAACTCGGGCCCTCAGGAACATTCACTGTCTTCTTGGTAAGCCACTCCAGTGTAGATTTGACCTTGTGTTGAAGGTGAATTCATCTCCCAGTGTCTGGTGGAATGCAGACTGAACCAGGTTTTCCTCTAGGATTTTGCCTGTGATTAGCTCCATTCCATTATTTTTTTTATCTTTAAAAACTCCCCAGTCCTTAAAGATTACCCATAACATGATACTGCTACCAATATGTTTGAAAATATGGAAAGTGACACTCAGTAATGTGTTGTATTGGGTTTGTCTTTAACACGACACTTTGTATTCAGTATTAATTATTTAAATATTTTTATATTTAACCCTTATTTTACCAGGTAAGTTGACTGAGAACACATTCTCATTTACAGCAGCGACCTGGGAAATAGCTACAGTGGAGAGGAGGGGATAAGAATGAGACAATTGGAAGCTGGGGATGATTAGGTGGCCATGATGGTATGAGTGCCAGATTGGGAATTTAGCCAGGACAGCAGGGTTAACAGCCTTACTCTTATGATAAGTGCCATGGGATCTTTAGTGACCACAGAGAGTCAGGACATCCGTTTAACGTCACATCCGAAAGACGGCACCTTACACAGGGCAGTGTCCCCAATCACTGCGCTGGGGCATTATGATATTTGTTTTAGACCAGAGGAAAGAGTGCCTCCTACTGGCCCTCCAACACCACTTCCAGCAGCATCTGGTCTCCCGTCCAGGGACTGACCAGGACCAACCCTGCTTAGCTTCCTTCATTGGGATACTTTAGTGCCTTGTTGCAAAAAGGATGTATGTTTTGGAATGTTTATATTCTGTATAGGCTTCCTTCTTTTCACTCTGTCATTTAGGTTAGTATTGTGGAGTAACTACAATGTTGTTGATGCATCCTCAGTTTTCTCCTATTTCTCCTCTCCTATTTAGCCTATTAACTGTTTTAAAGGCATCATTGGCCTCATGGTGAAATCCCTGAGTGGTTTCCTTCCTCTCTGGGAACTGAGTTAGGAAGGACTCCTTTATCTTTTTAGTGACTGGGTGTATTTATGCACCATCCTAAGTGTAATTAATAACTTCACCTTTCTCAAAGGGACATTCAACGTCTGCTTTTTTAATGTTATTTTAACCCATCTACCAATAGGTGTCCTTTCCCTGGTCTTTGTGGTTGAATCTGTGTTTGAAATTCACTGCTTGACTGAGGGACCTTACAGATAAGTGGATGGTATAGGGTACAGAGATGAGGTAGTCATTCAAAAATCATGTTAAACACTATTATTGCACACAGAGTCCATGCAACATATTATGCAACTTTTTAAGCACATGTTTACCCCTGAACGTATTTAGGCTTGCCATAACAAAGGGGTTGAATACTTATTGACAAGACATTTCAGATTTTGTAAACATTTTGAAAAATATAATTCCACTGACATTATGAGGTATTGTGTGTAAGCCAGAAACAAAAAAATCTCAATTGAATCATTTTAAAATTGTAACAACAATTTAACAACAAAATGTGGAGAAAGTCCAGGGGTGTGAATACTTTCTGTAGGCACGCATCCTTTTATGCATTATAATAATCTATACTTGAATATGCTCACAATCAATCACCATATGTCCCACTGCTAATATTATGAACACTGAAATGTGTCAGTAACGTTTCAGTGTGCCCCTCTGTTTACCCCCCTTCTGTATTCCAGGAACCTGTCTGTGACTGCTAATGTGACCAGTGATTATGGTGCAGGGGGGTTCATGCCATTTGGCTTCAGTGGGACCCTGGCTGGAGCTGCCACCTGCTTCTATGCCTTTGTCGGATTTGACTGCATCGCAACAACAGGTGTGTCTTTTAAGACAATACCCAACATCAATGTAGATCATTCTATCTCAAAACATGCACTATCATGGATCAACAAGGTACCTGGTTTGCAGAGTCAAATAATCCCAGAGGTCAACCTAAACCACTGGGGGATCTGAATCTAAATTTGACCTGTATCTGTGTATGCGTGTGTACACCAGGTGAGGAGGTAAGGAACCCTCAAAAAGCCATTCCCATCGGCATCGTGGTGTCTCTGACGGTGTGCTTTCTGGCCTACTTCGGTGTGTCTGCTGCCCTCACCCTCATGATGCCCTACTACCTACTGGATGAGAAGAGCCCCTTGCCCATGGCCTTTGAATATGTGGGCTGGGGCCCAGCTAAATATCTGGTGGCTGTGGGGTCACTGTGTGCCCTGTCAACCAGGTAATGGACATTTCCTGTGCATGCTTGAATGTGATGCTATTCACAGGATGCTTACCGTGTAGCTTTCCGTTAGGTCAAATGTGATGAGACTCAATAAAGACAAAGTAATACATGGAATAACAGGTTTTTAATTGTTTTGGTATTTTAACTTGATTTCTCTGGGTTTCATTTGGGGAAAATTATTTTTAAAAGAGTTCAAACAAATCTATAACATTGAGTATTATTATCAAGGCAACTAGCCTATCCAGCCCAAAATAATGTGAAATCTACAATGACTGTCTATGTGTTGGATTGATTCTCATTGCTAATTGTCCTACTTGCCAAGCTGCGGTCATATTGTTTTGAGAGAACTGCCTGTCTTGATGTGCTATATCTCTGGGTTGATGATATTGGCTGTTTGACATGTTTCTGTCTTTCTTATCCTTTGGTTCACTGAGTTCCTTCCTGGGTCCTGGGCTTCCCACTATAGAGCCTCATACTGTAACACACATCACATCAATACATCAATCTCTGACAACTCTACTTAAGTAATTATTGTGCAATACAGTGTATTCGGAAAGTATTCAGACCGCTTCCCTTTTTCCACATTTTGTTACTTTACAGCCTTATTCTACTTTTTATTTTTTTATTTGACATGTTCTCATCAATCTACACACAATACCACAGGTTTCCTCCAGATGAGATGCTTGGCATTCAGGCCAAAGAGTTTAATCTGGGTTTTATCTGACCAGAGAATCTTGTTTCTCATGGTCTGAGAGTCTTTAGGTGCCTTTTGGCACACTCCTAGCGGGCTGTCATTTGCCTTTTACTGAGGAGTGGCTTCCGTCTGGCCACTCTCCCGTAAAGGCCTGATTGGTGGAGTACTGCAGAGATGGTTGTCCTTTTGGAAGGTTCTCCCATCTTCAAAGAGGATTTCTGGAGCTCTGCCAGAGTGACCATCGGGTTCTTGGTCACCTGCCTGAACAAGACCCTTCTCCCCCGATTGGTCAGTTTGGTCCAGGTGGCCAGCTCTAAGAAGAGTCTTGGTGGTTCTAAAGTTCTTCCATTTAAGAATGATGGAGGCCACTGTGTTCTTGGGGACCTTCAATGCTGCAAACATTTTTTAGTACCCTTCCCCAGATGTATGCCTCAACACAATCCTGTCTTGGAGCTCAACGGACAATTCCTGTGACCTCTGCTTGGTTTTGGCTCTGAAATCCACTGTCAACTGTGGGACCTTATATAGACCGGTGTGTGCCTTTCTAAATCATGTCCAATCAATTGAATTTACCACCGGTGTTCTCCAATCAAGTTGTAGGAACATCTCAAGGATGATCAATGGAAACAGGATGCACCTGAGATCAATTTTGAGTCTCATAGCAAAGGGTCTGTATACTTATGTAAATAAGGTATCTCTGATTTTTATTTTTAATACATTTGCAAACATATCTACAAACCTGTTTTCACGTTGTCATTATGGGGTATTGTGTGTAGATGGATGAGGGAAATGTCATCCATATTTGATCCATTTTAGAATAAGGCTGTAATATAACAACACGTGGAAAAAGTCAAGGGGTCTGAATACTTTCTGAATGCACTGTATAGTACTTGACAAAAACAGAATAATTTCACACCTTGATTACATTGGGATACGATCACAGATGCCTCTCTATTTATGCGTGGGAATATTTGGGAACAGATTTCTCTTTTTTTCTAATTTCCTGGTGATTTTATAGTCTTATGTCCAACAATTATTTGTATTTTTTTTGCTCTGAAAACTTGGGGGGGGGGGGGGGGGGGCATTAAGAGTATTTCCCATTAATACATCAATAACTCTCCTCTCCTCTGGGTCTTCTGGGTCCTCTGGGTCTTCCTTCAGGCCTTGTAAAGGCTGCAAAATAACACCTGAGCAATGTCCTATTTGCAATAACCTTCAGAGAGCTTCAGGAAAGGTGATACAGTGGGGATTCTGTCAGCAACAGTTGGAAGAATGGGGCCATAAGACAAGAAATACACTGTCTCTGTGATTATGCTCTTTATCTTTGGTGAAATTACTTTCCTGTGTGTAGTGTGTTTGTCCTTGTGCATAACGTGTTTGTCCTTGTGCATGTCTCTGCTGTTCCATGCAGTCTGCTGGGTTCCATTTTCCCTATGCCACGTGTAATCTATGCTATGGCAGAGGATGGGGTGCTTTTCAAAGCCTTAGCCCGAATCAATCCTAAGACGAAGACCCCGCTTATTGCCACAATGAGCTCCGGTGTAGTTGCAGGTGAGAGCTGGGGAAAGTGCTTTGACATCACTGCTGCTGAAACTGTATCCACCAATCAGCTGTGAAAGGATATTATGCAGATAAAATCATCCTTTCCCAAAAGGAGAGTAACAAGTCCGGTGACTTTGTCAAAATTCACCAAAATGTCCCCCCAACCCATGTTTTGACCAATCATAATTCACCAAAATGTCCCCCCAACCCATGTTTTGACCAATCATAATTCATCAAAACATCGGTTGAAGTTTCTATTCTATTTGGTCAGAGTTTTGTGGGCTTGGTACAGACGAACACTTTCACAGTTGTGCAGGTGTCCATTCCTTCTCAAAGTGTCTTGTGTTTGAACCCTGACCCCTCTCTCTCCTTAGCCTGTTGGGCTCCATGTTCCCTCTGCCCCGCATTCTCTTTGCCATGGCACGAGATGGCTTACTGTTCAAATTTCTTTCCCAAGTGAGTAAGCGCCAGTCGCCTGTGGCTGCCACCATGGCGGCGGGCACTACCGCGGGTAAGCTCCTGAGGAGGCCCTGTGTGGCATCTCGTCTGCTGTGGTTACGTTGTGTCATCGTTGGGTTAATTGCATCTGATTCTGCTGGTGATGAATGCATGCCAATGATGTGCTGCTGGTGGTGGAAGCATGATGGAAAATCCCTCTCACATCAATCAAACTCTCTTGATGGACTTGTCCCATCCATTCAGTTAGGCATAGTAGTAGGCCTACTTATCAGTAGAGCAGGGGTACACAGCTCCAGTCCTCTAGGCTTTTGAAGCCCTCTGTTGCTCCTAACTGATCAATTAATTTATCAGAGAAGCCACACAGCTGGTTACCCAACCAGACCTATTATTCTCTGATCAGAAGACAAAATCCAACCCTAGAGGACCAGAGTCGTGCTGTAGCTCTGCAGTCAGCAGACCTATAGAGGACCAGAGTCGTGCTGTAGCCCTACAGTCAGCAGACCTATAGAGGACCAGAATAGTGCTGTAGCCCTACAGTCAGCAGACCCATTTAATAGATGAAAGCTTCTCCAGGTACAGTATAGTCCATAGGTGTGTGTCTCTTCTCTGCTCACTGAGACTAGGGCTAAGGCTATAAGGTTATCAGGCTATAAGGTTAAAGGTTATCAGGCTATAAGGTTATCAGGCTATAAGGTTATCGGGCTATAAGGTTATCGGGCTTTAAGTGTATCATGTTATCAGGCTATAAGGTTATCAGGCTATAAGGTTAAGACATATAGTGCTGTCTGCAGGGTTTCTCCCAGTGAGATGGCTGACTGCAGGGTGCAGGGTTGAGGGACTTTGATGCCAGCAGGTGTTTTTTCTATATTTATTATGTAATATTTATTCATCCAGGAAGTCCCATTGAGGTCAGAATAACTATTTTACAAAGGGTGCTAAGTACATGTTAAGGTGGGAGTGGGTCTTGGGACGGGCACAGAGAGCAGCTGGTACCAGCGGGTAGACCCAGTAGAGTACACAGTGCCTGGTAGAGGAATAGTAGGGGTTGGGGTTTGTTGTGAGCAGCGCCTCCTGACATACCTCTGGTCTATGTTTGAACCATGCAGAGGTGATTAGTCCCTTACTGTGGTCAGGTGCTAAGATACAAGAGAGGGAGCTGAGCCAACTCCCCAGACTATCTCACACCAACTCCTCAGACTAGGTTGCCGTTTGCGATCCAGTCTTAGTTTTCATTTGAACCCTGAGAGAGTTTTTGGTTGAAGGCACCTGCATCATATACCCTAAACACCTGTGTCTGTGACTGTCTGTAATAGCAATCATGGACTGTGCGGTGCATCACCAAAACACTTTCTACTGTTCATTGGGACAATAGATTAGAAACCTGCTTTATTAATGACTGTGTAATTCTCTGTAATATGCTGTATAAAGATGTAATGAGGGGGGTTGTGGTTGTGTTGTATTTTGGTTCATTTAACTCTTAATGTAATCATTATTAGTCATGAATAAGTATGAACAATGAACGTTTGTATCTGACTTGTGTCTGTCTCATCCCCATTCCTCAGCAATCATGGCTTTCCTGTTTGACCTAAAAGCCTTAGTAGACATGATGTCTATTGGAACTCTCCTGGCCTACTCCCTTGTTGCTGCTTGTGTTCTCATTCTCAGGTGAGTGATGGTTGGACACATCCCCAGGGCTGTTGCAGCTATTAACCAAACTATTATGCTTACTTTCTATCTAATTAAAAACATATGTTCTCCAGTGGGTTAGTTGGTGGGAGCATGGTGCTGGAAACACCAACTTCGTGGGTGTGATTCCTACAAAGGCCAAATATACTAAATAGGTCATTCTTGAATTGCGTTAGCATTAGCGTCTTTCGACTTTGCAACCATAGTTGCACATAGTTTTACAAATAGTTGCACATTATACATGTTTTTGTCTATACTGAACTGTTTATTAGTTATGAAACACAATGCAAGTCATTCAAAACTTTACCTTAACGCATTGTTTAAAGTACTAAGGGCAAGCAAATTGTCTTGTCCCAGTAGTAATGAGAGTTTGGGGGATTTAAAGACTTCTATCTAACATTTTGAATGCTAGAAAATAAACAAAAGTATGTATTATATTGCATCGATCAATAACCAATAATAATAATACTGTAACCGTAAAAGCCTTGGTTTCATGCATGTTAACATTAGAAGCCTCCCCCATAAGTTTGCTTTATTCACTGCTTTAGCACATTCTGCCAACCCGGATGTCTTAGCTGTGTCTGAATCCTGGCTTAGGAAAACCACCAAAAATGTCCAATTTCCATCCATAAATATAACATTTTCCGCCAAGATAGAACTGCCAAAGGGGGCGCCGTTGCAGTCTACTGCAGAGATAGCCTGCAGAGTTCTCTCTTACTATCCAGGTCTGTACCAAAACAATTCGAGCTTCTACTTCTAAAAATGCACCTTTCCAGAAACAAGCCTCTCACTGTTGCCGCTTGCTATAGACCACCCTCTGCCCCCAGCTGTGCCCTGGACACAGTGAATTGATTCCCCCCATCTATCTTCTGAGCTCGTGCTGCTAGATGACCTAAACTGGGACATGCTTAACACCCCGGCCATCCTACAATCTAAGCTTGATGCCCTCAATCTCACACAAATTATCAATGAACCTACCAGGTACAACCACAAATCCGTAAACACGGGCACCCTCATAGATATCATTCTAACTAACTCACCCTCCAAATACACCTCTGCTGTTTTCAACCAAGATCTCAGTGATCACTGTCTCATTGCCTGCATCTGTAATGGGTCTGCGGTCAAACGACCACCGCTCATCACTGTCAAACGCTCCCTAAAACACTTCTACGAACAGGCCTTTATAATTGACCTGGCCGGGGTATCCTGGGATGACATTGACCTCATCCCGTCAGTAGAGGATGCTTGTGTCAGGGATTTCCTCTTCTTCCGAAGAGGAGAGGCGAAAAGGATAAGAGGACCAATATGCGGCGTGGTAAGTGTCCATGGTTCTTTTAATACGTAAATGTACACATGAACACTACAAAACAATAAACATGGAAAACCTAAACAGTCCTATCTGGTGCAAAGACAGAGACAGGAACAATCACCCACAAACACACAGTGAAACCCAGGCTACCTAAGTATGATTCTCAATCAGAGACAACTAATGACACCTGCCTCTGATTGAGAACCATACTAGGCCGAAACATAGAAATACCCCAAAACATAGAAAAACAAACATAGACTGCCCACCCAATTCACGCCCTGACCATACTAAATAAATACAAAACAAAGGAAATAAAGGTCAGAACGTGACAGCTTGGTTATTCTTTAAAAGTGCCTTCCTCCTTAAATAAGCATGCTCCATTCAAAAGAAATGTAGAACTAGGAATATATATAACCCTTGGTTCACTCCAGACCTGTCTGCCCTTGACCAGCACAAAAACATCCTGTGGGGTTCTGCATTAGCATCGAATAGCCCCCGTGATATGCAACTTTTTAGGGAAGTTAGGAACCAATATACACAGGCAGTTAGGAAAGCTAAGGCTAGCTTTTTCAATCAGAAATTTGCATCCTGTAGTACAAACTCAAAAAGGTTCTGGAACATTGTAAAGTCCATGGAGAATAAGAGCACCTCCTCCCAGCTGCACACTGCACTGAGGCTAGGAAACACTGTCACTACCGAAAAAATCCACAATAATTGATCATTTCAATAAGCATTTTTCTACGGCTGGCCATGCTTTCCACCTGGCTACCCCTGTGTTGTTATGTGTTAATAACATTTAGACTGCGTTACCCAGCAGGCTAGGCAGATGGTTAAGGAATGCCTTGCATGGCTAAACAGGGAGTTTTCTAGCTAGTATATATTCATTAAAAGTAGTTAAACCTACGCCCCGGTTTATCCTTATATAAGGAACAAACATAACATGGTGTCAGATTGGTAGTCACTATGACGAGACAGAGAAAAGGAAGGAGTAACTCTGCAAATTTCCGCGACGAAAATTAAATATTCTACCACAAGTCAAGTGACGTGAGTAGTCGAAGATGCTAGCTTACAAGAGCGAAGACAACGAGCTGCAGCGAGAGTGACAGCAGCGAGAGCGAGGACAACGAGCTGCAGCAGCGAGAGTGACAGCAGCGAGAGTGACAGCAGCGAGAGCGAGGACAACGAGCTGCAGCAGTGAGAGTGACAGCAGTGAGAGTGACAGCAACGAGAGTGACAGCAGCGAGAGCAAGGACAACGAGCTGCAGCAGTGAGAGTGACAGCAGTGAGAGTGACAGCAACGAGAGTGACAGCAGCGAGAGCGAGGACAACGAGCTGCAGCAGCGAGAGTGACAGCAGTGAGAGTGACAGCAACGAGAGTGACAGCAGCGAGAGCAAGGACAACGAGCTGCAGCAGTGAGAGTGACAGCAGTGAGAGTGACAGCAACCAGAGTGACAGCAGCGAGAGCGAGGACAACGAGCTGCAGCAGTGAGAGTGACAGCAGTGAGAGTGACAGCAACGAGAGTGACAGCAGCGAGAGCACGGACAACGAGCTGCAGCAGTGAGAGTGACAGCAGTGAGAGTGACAGCAACGAGAGTGACAGCAGCGAGAGCACGGACAACGAGCTGCAGCAGTGAGAGTGACAGCAGTGAGCGTGACAGCAACGAGAGTGACAGCAGCGAGAGCGAGGACAACAAGCTGCAGCAGTGAGAGTGACAGCAGTGAGAGTGACAGCAACGAGAGTGACAGCAGCGAGAGCACGGACAACGAGCTGCAGCAGTGAGAGTGACAGCAGTGAGAGTGACAGCAGCGAAAGCGAGGCTGCATTGGAATCGGTTGACGAGCAAGTTGACGAGCAACATACTGAATGAAGTAAGAGAAATTGACACTGTTCCTGTTCTCCGTCATGGATAGGCTTAGTCCTCCTACTCCTATGCAGTTACAAGTAATTTAGCAGACAATTGGAAACGTTTCAAGCAGAGATTCAATATCTACCTAGCAGCCAGTGGTGCAGGGGGAGATGATGACAAATTGAAAGCTTCCATTTTTCTGCAGGTTATTGGAGAGGATGCATTGGACATTTACAATAGCTTTCAGCAAGACGAGGCAAACTTGACATTGACTGTGCTAATGGATACATTTGAGGAGTACTGTGTACCAAGCCAGAACATCACGTTTGAGAGATACAAGTTTTTCTCTCATGATCAGAAACAGGGAGTCAGTTTTGACCAGTATTTGGCTGTGCTGAACACACTGAGCAAAACATGTGAATTTGAGAATCTGAAAGATTCACTAGTGAAAGACAGGATAGTCTGTGGCATACTTGATAATGGACTCAAGGAGAGATTGTTGCGTGAGAAAGATTTAACTTTGGATAAAGCAGTGAATATGTGTCGAGCAGCTGAAACCACCAGAGCACAAGCTAAAGAGCTGCGCAGGGAAGAGACGTCAGTGTATGTAATAACAAGAGAGGAGCAATACACACAACGCCTTACAAAACAAAAACAAGCAAAAGAGAGAAATCAAAACACTACATGTGGAAAATGTGGATTTATCCACAAGCCAAAAAAATGCCTATGGCAAATCATGTAACAACTGTGGGAAAAATAATCATTTCTCAAAATGCTGCAAAGCTGAGGCTACAAATCTGAGGCTACAAAGCTGAGGCTACAAAGCTGAGGCTACAAAGAAAAAGGTTCACAGTCAAGGAGGAGATTGAAGAATTCTTTGTTGATTCTGTGGAAATATGCAGTGCAGTAAAAGCTGAATGGATTGTGTCATTGACTGTGAATGAAACTATAATACCATTCAAGCTTGATACTGGAGCAGAGGTAAATCTGTTGTCGCTGGATGACTACAAAACACTGAAGGTGAAGAGCAAAATACACCCGGTGAAAATTAAGGTTACTGGTTATACTGGGGAGAACGTACCAGTCAAAGGTAGCTGCATAGTAACTTTACAGCACAAAGGAAAACAGTTCAGAGCACAGCTGCTGATTGTGGAAAAGCATGTACAGCCTATTCTAGGAATCAATGCATGTGAAAAGCTTAATTTGTTGAAAAGAGTGTATGTAGTGACATCACAGACTGAAAATGACCAAGAATCAATACTGGCTGAGTATGAGGATGTGTTTGAGGTTCTTGGATGTTTACCAGGAGAACACAAAATATGTACTGATGACAAAATTACTCCAGTTGTGCATGCATGCAGAAAAGTTCCATTTGCACTGAGGAAAAAGCTCAAAGAGGAACTTGGATGCATGGAAAAGATGGACGTCATCACAAAAATGGATGAATCTACAGACTGGGTAAGCTCACTGGTTATTGTGGTGAAAAAGAACGGCGATCTGAGGATATGTCTAGACACGAGAGATCTCAACAAAGCAATCAAGAGAGAGCATTTCAAGTTGCCAACCAGAGAAGAGATAATGTCGCAGTTTGCTGGAGTAAAGTGGTTCAGTAAGCTTGATGCGTCATTCTGGCAAATGAAGGCAAATGAAGCTATGAAGCTAGATGATGCAAGCTCAAGGCTATGCACATTCAACACATCTGAGGGCAGGTACAGATTTCTTCGTCTACCATATGGGATTCTCTCAGCGCCAGAGGTCTACCACAAGACAATCCACATGATCTTCGAGCACATTCCAGGAGTAGAGACTATGATGGATGACATCATCGTCTGGGGGTCCACAAAAGAAGAACACGATGCGAGAGTGAGACAAGTGCTGGACCTGACACGGAATGTCAACCTAAAACTAAACAAGGACAAATGCGAGTTTGGTGTGAAAACACTTACCTTCGTGGGAGATGTACTTTCTGAGGACGGAGTCAAACCAGACCCGAGGAAAACATCAGCCATCAACAACATGGAGCGCTCGAAGAACAAGGACGATGTGAGGCGCTTCATGGGCATGATCCCCTACCTTGCAAAGTTCATACCTCAACTGTCAGCACAGTCCACTCCAATCAGATGTCTTCTGGAACAGAAAAATTTATGGGAATGGTCCCATGAACTGGAAAACTGCTTCAAAAACCTAAAGAAGACAATCACAGAAGAGCCAGTGCTCAGGTTCTATGATCCAGAGAAAAGCAGGATTAAAAAAGAAGGATTTCTCCAGACGCGTCACGGTTTGGCCTGGGAGCAGTTCTTCTGCAACAGCATCATGACACATGGCAACCCGTCGCTTATGCGTCCAGAGCCTTGACAGGCGCAGAGACAAGGTATGCACAAATAGAGAAAGAACTACTGGCAAACACATACTGTATGCCTGAATGATTGTCCAATGAGAATACAGAGAATGTTGAACAGACTGCAAAAGTATGATGTGAAGATGATCTATACCCCGGGAAAGTTCATGTTCGCCGCCGACACTCTTTCTCGAGCAGTCGACAAGAAGGAGAGCTTCGACACACAGAAAAACACTGAGATTCAGGCCTACATCGACATGATCGTAGCATCTCTTCCTGTGTCTTCTGAGAGAATGGAGCAGATCAAAAGAGAGACCGCAGCTGACCAAACAGTGACACAGTTGAAAGAAACAACACTGATAGGATGGCCCGCACAGAAAAACAACTGTCCAAGGAGAATACAGGATTACTGGATGTGCAGAGCAGAACTCACCGTTGTGGATGACATAGTGTTCAAAGGCAAGAAGATTGTCATTCCCATGACACTACGCAAAGAAATGCTACAGAAAATACATGAGGGCCACTTGGGTGAGGAAAAATGCTAACGACGAGCACGAGAAGTAATGTACTGGCCAAGGATGAACCAGGAAATCAGCCAGACCACTGATTCATGTGAACTGTCTTTGACCTACAGGCCAAAGCAGCAAGCAGAGCCACTAATGCCTCATCCAGTACCCAACAGACCCTACTACAAAGTTGGAGTTGACCTTTTTGACTGCAATGGCAAAAGTCACATTGTTGTTACCGACTACTACTCAAACTACCCTGAAGTAGCAACACTGCCAACTACCTCCAGCAAAGCTGTAATCACCTACATGAAATCAGTGTTTGCAAGACATGGGTTTGCATCTGAACTGTACTCGGACAATGACCCGCAGTTCTCAAGTTCCGAATTCTGATCGTTCGCTAACGACTGGGGATTCCGACACAACACCTCCAGCCCCAACTACACAAGGTCCAACGGCTTAGCAGAGAGTTCAGTCAAAATTGTCAAAGGTCTGATAAAAAGGCACACGATGGAAAGAAGCATTTCCTAAAAAATCTGATGATCTACCGCAGCGCACCGCTGCAGAACGGACTTTCACCTGCACAAATGTTGATGGGACGTCGCATCAGAACCAACCTACCCATCCACGAGGACTTGCTAACACCCAGAGGTGCTCACAAAGTCAAACTCGCAAAGGAAAAACAGAAAGACAAACAAAAACAGCGACATGACAAAAGTGCAAGACACCTGGAGATCATGTACGACTCCGAGACACCACTACAGGAACCTGGATGCAGCAAGGGTGTGTGCAGAGAGAAGTTGCACCGAGATCCTGAGATTCAAACGAAGCATGGATCACAACTGAGATGAAACAGAGTGGATCTAAGGCTGTAGCCATTCACTCGAGGGACTGAGGATCATCAGGAGGATACTGCTGAAGCATCAAATGCCTTTAGCAATGGACAAATCAGTCAGAGCACCCTGACTGACAATGAACGCTGTCCAACTGTTTCAGGAAGCACTTCAGCAGAACGACCAAAAAGGACTGTCCGAGCTCCTGAAAGGCTTATTGAGAATTGCTAAAAAATAAAAAAAAGGGGCACCTGGACTGAATGTTTGGTTTATGTGAAAAGAAATAGAGCCACAATAGAGTATTGTTGGACAGACTATATTTAGTTGAAAAAATATAATTTTTTTAAGAAAAAAAATTGGGGGAAAGAAATGTGTGTTATTGAAAATTGCATGTTATGCAGGTTGAGTAAACAAATGTGATGTGACATGTGTAGTTACATAGAAAAGTTGTTTTCTTTTAAAGGAAAGAAGATGTGTTGTTATGTGTTAATAACATTTAGACTACGGTACCCAGCAGGCTAGGCAGATGGTTAAGGAATGCCTTGCATGGCTAAACATGGAGTTTTCTAGCTGAAGTATATGTTCATTAAAAGTAGTTAAACCTACGCCCCGGTTTGTCATTATATAAGGAACAAACATAACAACCCCTACCCCGGTCAACAGCCCTGCATTCCCCACAGCAACTCGCCCAAACCTCCCCGACTTCTCCTTCACCCAAATCCAGATAGCTGATATTCTGAAAGAGCTGCAAAATCTGGACCCCTAGATTGGAAAGCTGCCGCGGTCATCCCCCTTTTCAAAGGGGGAGACACTCTAGACCCAAACTGCTACAGACCTACAGTATATCTATTCTACCCTGCCTTTCTAAGGTCTTTGAAAGCCAAGTTAACAAACAGATTACTGACCATTTTGAATCTCACCGTACCTTCTCCGCGATGTAATCTGGTGTCAGGGCTGGTCATGGGTGCACCTCAGCCACGCTCAAGGTCCTAAACGACATCATAACCACCATCGATAAGAGACATTACTGTGCTGCCTATTCATCGACCTGGCTAAGGCTTTCGACTCTGTCAATCACAACATTCTTATTGACAGACTCAACAGCCTTGGTTTCTCAAATGATTGCCTCGCTTGGTTCACCAACTACTTCTCGGATAGAGTTCAGTATGTCAAATCGGAGGGCCTGTTGTCCGGACCTCTGGCAGTCTCTATGGGGGTGCCACAGAGTTAAATTCTCAGACCGACTCTCTTCTCTGTATGCATCAATGATGTCGCTCTCGCTGCTGGTGATTCTTTGATCCACCTCTACGCAGACGACACCATTCTGTATACCTCTGGCCCTTCGTTGGACACTGTGTTAACTAACCCCCAGATGAGCTTCAATACCATACAACTCTCCTTCCGTGGCCTCCAACTGCTCTTAAATGCTAGTAAAACTAAATGCATGCTTTCATCCGATCGCTGCCCGCACCTGCCCGTCCGTCCAGCATCACTACTCTGGACGGTTCTGACTTAGAATATGTGGACAACTACAAATATCTAGGTGTCTGGTTAGACTGTAAACTCTCCTTCCAGACTCACATTAAACATCGCCTATCCAAAAATCTAGAATCAGCTTCCTATTTCGCAACAAAGCATTCTTCACTCATGCTGCCAAACATACCCTCGTAAAACTAACCATCCTACCGATCCTCGACTTCGGCGATGCCATTTACAAAATAGCCTCCAACACTCTACTCAACAAATTAGATGCAGTCTATCACAGTGCCATCCTTTGTCACCAAAGCCCCATATACTACCCACCACTGCGATCTGTATGATCTCGTTGACTGGCCCTCGCTTCATACTCGTCGCTAAACCCACTGGCTCCAGGTCATCTACAAGTCTCTGCTAACCTATTGTAACTACCCATCCCGGGTCCGGGATCGTTGTCATCATCTGACACTAATTAGCATAACGCAACGGACATAAATATTACTAGATAATATTCCTATTCATGAAATCACAAGTGAAATATATTGAAACACAGCTTAGCCTTTTGTTAATCACCCTGTCATCTCAGATTTTGAAAATATGCTTTACAGCCAAAGCAAGACAAGCATTTGTGTAAGTTTATCGATAGCCTAGCATAGCATTATGTCCAGCTAGCAGTAGGCAACTTGATCACGAAAACCAGAACATTTAATTGTTTACCTTTGATGAGCTTCGGATGTTTTCACTCACGAGACTCCCAGTTAGATAGCAAATTATTTTTAATTTGTTACATTATTTTAGTTAGATAGCAGATTATTTTTGTAGGCGAAATAGCTCCGTTTGTTCTTCACGTTTGGCTGAGAAATCGACCGGAAATTGCTGTCACGAAAATGCCAAAAAAGATTCCAAATTAGCTCCATAATATCGACAGAAACATGGCAAACGTTGTTTATAATCAATCCTCAAGGTGTTTTTCAAATATCTATTCGAGAATATATCCACCGGGACAATTGGCTTTTCAGTAGGACCGAGAGGAAAAATGGCTACCTCTGTAATTTACGCAATAATCACTCTGAGAGCCATCAGGTGACCACTTACGCAATATAGTCGCTTACGCTCATTATTCAACATAAATGCGTGAAACTACGTAAAAATGCTGTCGACACCTTGGGGAATACGTAGAAAAAGGAATCTGGTTGATAGCCCATTCACTACTCAACGCATCGGAACGCAGAGCTTTCAAAACATGAGTGACTTCCGGATTGGATTTTTCTCAGGCTTTCGCCTGCAATATCAGTTCTGTTATACTCACAGACAATATTTTTACAGTTTTGGAAACTTTAGAGTGTTTTCTATCCTAAGCTGTCAATGCTATGCATATTCTAGCATCTTGTCCTGACAAAATAGCCCGTTTACTTTGGGAACGTTATTTTTCCAAAAATGAAAATACTGCCCCCTAGTTACAAGAAGCTAGGTAAAGCCCCGCCTTATCTCAGCTCACTGGTCACCATAGCAGCACCCACCTGTAGCACGCGCTCCAACAGGTATATCTCACTGGTCACCCCCAAAGCCAATTCTTCCTTTGGCCGCTTCTCCTTCCGGGTCTCTGCTGCCAATGACTGGAACGAACTGCAAAAATCTTTGAAGCTGGAAATTCTTACCTCCCTCACTAGCTTTAAGCACCAGCTGTCAGAGCAGCTCAGAGATCACTGCACCTGTACATAGCTCATCTGTAAATAGCCCATCCAATCTACCTCATCCCTATACTGTATTTATTTATTTATCTTGCTCCTTTGCACCCCAGTATCTCAACTTGCACATTCATCTTCTGCACATACTACCATTCCAGTGTTTAATTGCTATATTGTAATTACTTTGCCACCATGGCCTATTTATTTCCTTACCTCTCTTATCCTACCTCATTTGCACATGCTGTATACAGGTTCTTCTACTGTATTATTGATTGTACATCTGTTTATTCCATGTGTTACTCTGTGTTGCTGTATGTGTCGAACTGCTTTGCTTTATCTTAGCTAGTTCGCAGTTGCAAATGAGAACTTGTTCTCAACAAGCCTACCTGGTTAAATAAAGGTGAAACAATTATTTTATTATTTTTAAGAACTAAGGCTATTCAAATATATATATATATATATTTACAAATATGTCTCTTAGTTTAATGTTATTGTTGTTACCACCTTGAATATCACTCATTACAAAGATATAAACAGACATTGATCATTCTCCCCAGTGGCACATTGCTATCAGTGGAAGGGTCTATATTAAAGAAAATTATTAGCTAATCAAACCCTTTTAGTATGTCATACATTTTAGGATTCCACTGATATTTGGTGTCTAAATAAACAGTGTAATTGGTGTTACTCAATTTAAATGAAGGACAATCACATTGTGAGCAACATGATTAACCATATCACTTTAGTAAATTATTTTAAAGGGTCCTAAGATTTTAGCATATGTGGTCTCCATTTAAGAAAATCCTCAATTTCCTAAAATGTGTAATTGGTGTTAATACTCGTACTGGTGGCACAATGTTATCATAATGGTCAAAATGATTTAAAGTCACTATGCTGCAATATTAGTGGATTTAGAATGGGAAGATGTACCCAAATACATTTAAATAAACATCTAGAATAATGAACATCTTTTTTTCTCTCGAAATGCCATGCCCGAATCCCATTGCAATTCAAGAACGACTTGAATATGTGTGGTAACTGAAAGTCACTTCCGATAAAAGCATCTGCTAATGCTAAATAACTAAATGATTATCAATCCATCCTAAGACCTATAGCGAGGCAGCTTGATTCAGTGGGGTGAAGGAACTTGATACAATTGACACAGCCGCAGTGTAGGTAGCCGTGCTTGTGGGGAAAATAAAGCAAATATCATTACCCTGTTAGAGTAATATGCAGCTTGTGTTATTGAATCAGAGCAATGATGTAATCGGTCTGAATGCTTCCTTTGTGTGGAAGTAGTGAAATTACTTCTTGAGTTCACGCTGATGTTTACTCAACCTTTCGTTGCGTTCAAATCGAGATTCAAGAAACACACCATCCTGTTTTGAGTTGTAGGCTATGAAGTTCAGATGAATATCTTCCAGGGAAATAACCCTTTGACTCCAAACAGAAACAGAACAGCGTGTTTCTTGGTCAACATAGCCTAAATTTCTTTCGGGAAGTATTTCGGAACAACATCCAAATGATGACAAAGCCAGATGAATCGAGTATGTTTAGAACGTTTGAGTAAATATCAGAATGTACTCAGGAAGCAATGCACTCAAGTATCAGTGTCACATGTTGACTCTAGGGGCCCACCATGTGACACAAGGAGGAGAGGACAAAACAATGCCCACCTGTAGGAACATAATGTGTTTCACTATGGAGCGCCGTTTGGGTCTTTGCATATCAAAAAAGATACACGTCAAATAACACTATTTGACACATTGAGTACGTTTTATTTTGACACGTCAAATAACATAGTTCTATTATAAAATGTATGTGTTCTGAATTTGCAGGTTCAAGCCAAGCGACACCACTACTGTCAGTAGTACTGTCAAAGCTGTACAAAAAAGTCTGCAAACAAGCAAACACTGGCCACGAACAATGTGTTTACATTACCGTGTTGATAATAAAGCATCATTTGTTGGACCTCAACTTCTGGGGTAGCTAGCTAGCTTTAGCTTGGTACCTAGCTATCACCAATACAACAAGCCTGAAACTGCAGTGATTTTCATTATTCTTAGCAATGATTTAGGAATCCTTGTGAGTAATTATTAGCTAGGTAGCCACTTGTTGTTCACCTATTGAAATTGAATCACGCTTCACCATCTGGCAGTCCGATAGACTAATCTGGTTTTAGCGGATGCCAGGAGAACGCTACCTGCCGAATGCATAGTGCCAACTGTAATGTTTGGTGGAGGAGGAATAATGGTCTAGGACTGTTTTTCATGGTTCTGGCTAGGCCCTTTAGTTCCGGGAATCTTAACGCTACAGCATACAATGACATTCTAGACGATTCTGTACTTCCAACTTTGTGGCAACAGTTTGGGAAAGGCCTTTTCCTGTTTCAGCATAACAATGCCTCTGTGCACAAAGCGAGGTCCATACAGAAATGGTTTATCGAGATTGGTGTGGAAGACCTTGACTGGCCTGCACAGAGCCCTGACCTCAACTCCATCGAACACCTTTGGGATGAACTGGAACGCAGACTGCGAGCCAGGCCTAATTGCCCAACATCAGTGCCCAACCTCACTAATGCTCATTACTGAATGGAAGCAAGTCCCAGCAGCACTGTTCCAACATGTAGCGGTAAGCCATCCCAGAAGAGTGGAGGCTGTTATAGCAGCAAAGGGGGGACCAACTCCATATTAATGCCCATGATTTTGGAATTATGTGTTCGACAAACAGGTGTCCAAATACTTATCGGGATATAGTGTATTCATAACTAACCCAAGATAGTTCATCTTTGACGTTTACAGTGGGAGCAAATGAGTCATAGTGTGCAGAACAAGCAAGGAGGTGTGCAGAACAAGCAAGGAGGTGTGCAGAACAAGCAAGGAGGTGTGCAGAACAAGCAAGGAGGTGTGCAGAACAAGCAAGGAGGTGTGCAGAACAAGCAAGGAGGTGTGCAGAACAAGCAAGGAGGTGTGCAGAACAAGCAAGGAGGTGGGCAGAGCCAAGCAATGAGCTAGCGAGATCCTATTAGCGCGTTATAGCATGTATTTGCATATTTCCATTAGAGAACGCCTCCACTGTGAACTGTGCATGTGCACAAACTCAATTTGGCCTTGGGCTCGATGGCAGGTAGCCTGGTGGGTAGGAGATTTGGGCCAGTAACAGAAAGATTGCTGGATCGAATCTCCAAGCCGACAAGATAAAAAACAGCTGTTCTGCCCCTGAGCAAGGCACTGTTCTGTGGATGTTGATTAAAGCAGCCCTTGGCTCCTCTCTGAGTCAGGTTAAATGCGGAAGGCACATTTCAGTGAAATGCATTCAGGTGTACAACTGACCCTTTCCTCCTTCTAAACAATGCCTTTTTTTTTACTTTGGTAAAGTGTCAAGTCTATAAAACTTAGTGCACTGTGGTTGTAACAGATTGTAGTTTTGGGAACAGAAAAATGTATTGAGATCAGCTGTTTCATCGATGAGAAAATGACCAGAATATTGGGCCAGTTTCACTTGGTTCCATCCTAATCCACTAGCCGCAACCGGACTTCCTCTCATTATCATAAATGGTGGTGAGAAAACATTCTAAATGAATGCTTCAGCTTTATAGCCCCGGTGACGTGTCTGGGTTTCCCCTTCTGTCTGTGGACATACTCCTGTGTCAGTGAGAATCAGGGCTACCGCTCAATGCAAGCCATTTCGATCTATGGTGTCCACAGATCAATTTCTAAGTGAAAATGTCAGTCGGAACCGGTACCAGAACTACGCAGGTCCCTTAAACAAGGGCCTTTACATCTAAGAGATTTAATAGCAAATCCACCAAATACGATGCCAAACCACTAATGTTCCTGTCTTTTGGTTGTGAAACTAAATAAGACAAAATAAGTGTCTGTCGTGTCTTTCAGGTACCAGCCGGACCTGCTCTATGGAAAGCCGGGCTGTAACAGGGAGAAGGATTGCCTGACATCACCAGAAGGGGAGTCGGAGCTGACGGAGTCTGAGTCCCACATCAACATGCTGAAGGAAGGAGGTTCCACCCTGCAGACGGTGCTCAAACCTCCACTCGTACCCACAGAACAGTCCTCCTCTGTGGTCAACATGGCGGTCTGCCTCTTAGGTTTGCATTGCATCGCTGATCTATTCTTAAACTCCATGATGGCCATTTGAAATGTTCACAATGTTGTTTGTATCTGATATTGTCTCACCAGTGGTGGACAACTCATTGCCTTAGATAATTATTTAAGTCTGTGTATTGTCTGTCCACAGTGTTGGTGGTGTGTGTGATCAGTGCTCTGACCACCTACCATGGATATGCCATCATTCGCATGGAGACCTGGATCCTGTGTTGTCTGGCCCTATCCCTGGTGGTCTTCATTGGCTGTGTGGTTCTCATCTGTCAACAGCCTCAAACCAGCAGGAAGGTCTCCTTCATGGTACCTATACAGATGACTATATTTTTTAGGCAGAATCAGCCTACTGTACCATGACCCCTCCGTTTTCAAAAAATGATGTACAATGATTTCATACCATGTCAGTTTCAGACTCTCAGGTTGCAGTTGGAGGATACAATAAGCTGTGTTACTGATGGTTAGACTCTCTGTTGTCTATTCATACAGGTTCCACTCATCCCATTTCTTCCCATCCTGAGTATATTTGTCAATGTTTACCTCATGGTCCAGCTGAGTGGAGACACCTGGATACGCTTCTCCATATGGATGGCTGTGGGTAGGTGCCGCCCTCCAACATCTCTGAAGCCTCAAACACATTGCGGTGAATCTATCTAGATGTCCACCTGCTGGCTCGTCCCAGGCCTGCAGATGGGGAACCCTTTTGTAACCAGGCCTTCTCGGTCTCCCTGTCTTCCTCCCTCCAGGTTTCCTAATCTACTTTGGCTACGGAATGTGGCACAGTGTGGAGCGCCAGCGCAGGCTCCAGGACTCCCTCAGCAGCCGTGCCAAGCAGGAGAAGAAGAACAAGGGTCCAGAGAAGACCAGCCAGTGTTAAAGAAAGATCAGGGATCCACACAGACTCTAGAAGGTCACCTGGTGTCCCCTGCCCCAGGCAAGACACAGACACACTACATGCACACAGCAGCTATCCCTAAATACACTACAGATGTAGGATCTTAATTTGATCACTCTTTTGTTGCTGAGGATTTTCCTGAACCGCAGGAAATGCAGATGAGCTTCTTGATTTACATAAATTCCCTGAAATCCCACACTAACACATGGTTATATTAACAGTATTGCACTTTTCATGTAGCCTAATTTTGGCCAGCTAATAAACTAACCACCGATCAAGCAATATTATGGACTAAATGTTGAAATCCTGTTGCTGCAGGATTATTTTGCTGTGGCAATACTGGTCAAATTAAGATCCTACATCTGTTTATACAGCTACATGCCATCTGTGCCTCAGTCACATGCCATTCTCCCAGTGGAGCTGCAGTATACTGTATTAATGATCATGTGCCTTGGAGCAGTGAGGTGGGCTCATTATCAAATCAAATCGATGTCCGTCTCCATGACGATGTGACCAAGTAGGAAAGGCTGATTGGTCAGAAAGGTGTGGAAGCATCTCCAACAGTCAACAAGAAGAGACAGAAGACAGAAAATTACAGGTTTTGCATTTCCTATTACAATTACAGTCATGGACTAACTGTGGAAAGGCTTGGTATTTGGTTTTGGCCTAACTTTCTATGTCTTTTTCTGTAAGTCAGCTTATTCAGGAAGTTTGCTGTTGGAATCTATTGTCTTCATGTAGAAAGGTCAGTAGGTCACACTATGCTAATATTAATACCCTGTTAGCGAAGCACAGACAATTTTCTAATCTTGCTGAAAAAACTAACTCTAAAACTAACTCTATCCAGGATTAATGACATGTACACTAAACCATTCATTTGCTTCTAAATAGTGGCCACATTCTGAATGTACATTCTGTACAAACGTAAACAGACATACTAACATGCACACACAGAATATTCATTTCATTCTTGGCATATATATATGCACATGCATCATTTTATGTGTGCATATCAATTTATTACAATCACAAATATAATATAACTGTTGGTGAATGGTATTTCTGAAATGTTTATCTGTTGAATGGTATTTCTGAAATGTTCATCTGATGTGTGTTTTCCATAATGGTACTAATGATTAAGTTTGTGCTCTATTTGACTTCTTGTCTTAATGTTCTTGCAACAGGTGTTGTTGGTGATCTAATCGAACACAAGTTTAACTAGTCTTTATAAATGTTCTATTCTGATTACTTGGATGTGTTGCCGTCATAATCGTTTTTACAATCGTGTCGTGAAGATTGTATGAAATGGAAGTGGAGTGAATAAGCGAATTGCTTGTTCGGTGTTTGATATCACATTCCGTACAAAAGACCGTTTCTGCATTGCTGTATTTTTTTGTGTGCAAGTGTTACATATCTTCTTAAGTCCTTTGGGACATTTTTTTGTCTGTTATTGCTAGACGGTGGACTGGACTGTCTTGAAATTTGCCATTTCTTGACAAAATATGCTCTACAGGCCACCTAGAGTCGCCCTTCTCATTTGATGCTAGTCCCTTCACTGTTTTCTGAATAGTTTCTTAGCATCACATATAAGATGTACCGTACATGTTTTGCAGGATAATATCCCAGGGAAAGTGACAGTTAATGACATTATTCAACAGATTTAAGTTAAACTGGTCTTTCAGTGTTTAAATGGTCCATGCTTTTTTGCATTAATATTCTACTCCAAGTCGGAGCTTGATCAGTATTTAAAGGTTCTCCTCCCCTCTCCTCCTCTCGTTTTGTGTCCAAAAAGTTTATTATGTCTACTTTGTAACTCTACCTTGGTTTCACAACCAATTTATGGGGTTTGATATGGATGAGCAGTGAGAGAGATATTGCTTTTTAACATTCTTCTCTTGGAGTAGCAGAGACAAAAATCATGTAATTTTTTCCCAAATTCCCAAGTTTTCCAGAAATGCCTGTTGAAAGATTCCTGGAATCAAGGGGGAATAAGCAGGAAATCCTCCAATTAGGATTTCTGAAATACCTAGGAGTTTTGGGGAAGTTGCCAGATTTTTACAACCCTAGTTAGGGAAGTATTTTAGGGTGTTCAGTTGCAGTTAATCCACTGATAGAGCTCTTACACCTGTGGTATGATGATGATCTCAGAGTTCAACCTCAACCTCTGGTATTGAGACCTGTGGTATGATGATGATCTCAGAGTTCCACCTTAACCTCTGGTAATTACACCTGTGGTATGATGATGATCTCAGAGTTCCACCTTAACCTCTGGTATTGAGACCTGTGGTATGATGATGATCTCAGAGTTCCACCTCAACCTCTGGTATTGAGATCTGTGGTATGATGATGATCTCAGAGTTCCACCTTAACCTCTGGTATTGAGACCTGTGGTATGATGATGATCTCAGAGTTCCACCTTAACCTCTGGTATTGAGACCTGTGGTATGATGATGATCTCAGAGTTCCACCTTAACCTCTGGTATTGAGACCTGTGGTATGATGATGATCTCAGAGTTCCACCTTAACCTCTGGTATTGAGATCTGTGGTATGATGATGATCTCAGAGTTCCACCTTAACCTCTGGTATTGAGACCTGTGGTATGATGATGATCTCAGAGTTCAACCTTAACCTCTGGTATTTACACCTGTGGTATGATGATGATCTCAGAGTTCAACCTTAACCTCTGGTATTGAGACCTGTGGTATGATGATGATCTCAGAGTTCAACCTTAACCTCTGGTATTGAGACCTGTGGTATGATGATGATCTCAGAGTTCAACCTTAACCTCTGGTATTGAGACCTGTGGTATGATGATGATCTCAGAGTTCCACCTTAACCTCTGGTATTGAGATCTGTGGTATGATGATGATCTCAGAGTTCCACCTTAACCTCTGGTATTGAGACCTGTGGTATGATGATGATCTCAGAGTTCAACCTTAACCTCTGGTATTTACACCTGTGGTATGATGATGATCTCAGAGTTCCACCTTAACCTCCGGTATTGAGAATTCCTGAACAATCTTAGTTTAGATGATTTTGATGTACATTTTCATTTGATCTTCTTGAAAGATAATTGGCTGAGGTTATGCTATATCATGTCATGATAATTTACTGCAAAAGCATTATTATTATTATTATTATTTTTTACATTTGATTTCACTTGATCGATTTAAGTTGAGTTAGGTAAATTAAACGTGGAACAAAAGAGCAGAGCACATTATGTCCCAGGGGACCTAGATCAGGGTTCAGGCATATGTAGCTAGTGTTGTAGCTTATAAATATATCAACAGAATGATCACCTGTAAATGTACCCATTATGTAGTGACATGGTTTTGACATTGTTTATACTAACTGTACTATTGTCAATAAATGTATTTTTTAATAAAATCAGTTTATGCAAGAGTGTATTCTGTGAGTGTTCTGCACATTGTCAGACATTGCAGTAACTCAGTGAGGGGAGGATATATAACTGCTTGTCTGTCTGTTGTAAATGGTTGGTATTAATAATTGGTAATAAAAACCTACTTGGTTTCGAATTTGGGTCTGGACATCCAGATGTATCTGTGGTTCTCTCAATAAAACCCAAATAGGGTTGTGTGTTCCTCATTAAATGGCCTTTATAAACTGTAAATACGTGTTCGCGCCAGCCCACCAGAGGGCATCAGAGCATGCATTTTAACAGAGAGAGAAAGAGCAAGAGGTCGAGAGAGAGGAGAGAGATTCCCCTTTCTTCTCTTCTCCTTCATTCCACTGAGGAGGATGGATATATTCATCTAATCTAAACAGGGCTGCTGGAGCCAGCAGAGATCCAGGCAGTGTAGCACCCAGGTCTGACATCTCTCCTGCTGGGTCCCTCTCACTGCTCCTCGAGTCCCATTCGCGTCTGCTCACCATGAAGCCCTGCTGGGTCCTTTTAACTCTGGCCATACTCTGGCTGGAGCTCCAAAATGGTGAGTAACTTTCTGATCCTCCATGTCTCTCCTCCATGTCTTCTTCTTTGTGTGTTTTCCTGAGTCTGAATACACTGCGGTTTCCGTTGATTCCGCCATAACTGTTTTGCTGTAATCGGAGAGCAGCCTTTGGGATTAGATAATCTCATACTTCTGAGTTGATGTTGCCGTTTAGTTAAACAGTGAGGGGGAAAGGCATAGTCTGAATATAACTTCCCTAATGGGTAAGAAAGTGATAGCAGTGATTTTAGGATTGGACACAATAGCAACATAATTTTTACAGAATAGTTTCTGTGGTGTTTGGTCACTCTGGAAAAGGCCTGAACAAACAATACATATTAAGTACAGTGAGCTCCAAAAGTATTGGGACAGAGACACTTTTGTTTGTTTTGGCTCTGTACTCCAGCACTTTGAAATTATACGACTATGAGGTTAAAGTGCAGACTATCAATTTTAATGTGAGGGTTTTTTCATCAATATCGGGTGAACCGTTTAGAAATTACAGTACTTTTTGCGCACGCTATGGCTTTACAGCGCACGCTATGGCTTTACAGCGCACGCTAACAGCGCACGCTATGGCTTTACAGCGCACGCTAACAGCGCACGCTATGGCTTCATATCAAGCTTGTGACTAGAAATTTGTTGTATGTATTTGCCGTTTGTTTTCGTTGTGTTTCAGATTATTTTGTGCCCAATAGAAATGAATGGTAAATAATGAGTTGTGTCATTTTGGAGTTACTTTTATTGTAAATAAGAACATGTTTCTAAACACTTCTACACTAATGTGGATGCTACCACAGATAATCCTGAATGAATCATGAATAATTGTTATACAGTCTGGATTTGACACCTCAAGCACTGAGGCTGCGCCACTCCGGAGCATGAGTGTTTATTCAGCATAACTGCTTTTCATTTTAGAGATCTCTGCTTTCCAAATGTCCAATACAGAACACATTAAACAAACAATGAGCTGAAATATCATCAAAAGTCAGAACTATTATGCTGTTGACAAATCTGTTCCCCTAAATATACCTGTAATATGTTTTGTCTGGAACATACCCCATATCCCATGAATTAAACTAACTCAAATAACAGAATCACATATCCATAATTTATACAAAACTATTTATCACACCAAATAGAATATACTGCAGACAGATGGGAGTTGTTGAGGTTTGGACATGTGGCAGCAAGGAAAACTCCCATGTTTCCTGTTCTGCGGTTGTTACAGCCGTGTGTTATATTATTGAGTAGCTTTCTAGATAGGAACACTGCACTGTTCCTTACTACTCTGACTGTCTCTTTTGCTGTGTTCAGATGCTAGTCGAAAATAGGAAACTCAAACATGTCAGACTTGCTAACTTGTAGCATCTGTGTCTGTCTCTGTGGAGGTGTGTCATTCCACAGTGGGACTCTGACACGCATGTGGAGGCCTGCTGGGGTGGGTCACTGTTAATACTGTTCTAACCTCCCTCCCTCTGTTGGTTTAGGTGCCTGCCAGCAGGTCAATCGTAGGAAGGAGGCGGGAGAGAACCGCATCAGGCCTGGAGGCAAGCGGGCCAAGGTTCGCTACCCCAAACTGAAGGAGAAGGAGGCAGGAGGAAGAGGGCAGTCCATCCTGACCCAGGTCCTGGATAAGGGCCGTTTCCTGAGGCTGGGAGAGAGCGTGAGCCTCAGCCCTGGTAACAACATAGAGCTGCGTTGTAAAGGCAGTAACATTGGCTGGTCCTACCCTATCTACCTGGACACCTTCAATGACTCCCGACTCAGGTGACCTGAAGGTTGCGTCCCAAATGGAACCTGATTCCATATTTAGTGCACTAATTTTGACCAGGGCCCATAGGGCTTTGTAGTGCACTATATAAGGAATAGGGTGCTATTTGGGATGAATCCATTGATTAACAGATGACTTGTTCTGTCTCATCACCATGCCTCCAGCTGATTGTAACCTAACAATGATTAATATTGTTAATGTCCCCCATCTGATTCACTCGCACCATACAGCATCAAGAAGAGTGACAAGTACAGCCAGTTTATCCTGACGTCTCCCTCTGCTGCCGACACAGGGATGTACAGCTGCTGGGTCACACTGTGTGACGGATCGGAGTGTCTCAAAGACCCCGACCGCACCTCCAGGACTTATATCTACTTCCCAGGTGAGCAGGGTCCCTTTACTACTGTAAAACCTATTTATACTTCATCAACCTAACACAAAACATGTTATTTCAATCGCCTCCATTCAGACTAATCCCCTCGTATTGTATATTCAAATTCTTTACTTCAAATCATCTCTACCCTCGTCCCCCCTTCCCCTCCAATCAGACAAGGATGATCTCTTCGTCCCCTCCACCATCCACTTTGAGATTGTCTACCTGCGTCCGGACAGGACTGCTGTTATCCCATGTCGTGTGACCAGTCCGCTGGCCAAGGTGTCCCTGCACAGAGAGGTCCCCCCAGAAGAGATGGAAGTGGACGGGACACTGATCTCCTACGACCCAACCAAGGGCTTCATCCTCCAGAAGCCCAGTCCAGAGCACCAGGGAGTGTTTTACTGTAAGGCTGTGACCAAGGCCATCCCACAGATCTCCACAAAGTACCAGCTGCTTTACGTGGAGGGTAGGAACCTAGCAACCGTGCACCATCACACATAACAAAAACATTGGTTTTCAATATATCACAATATGGAACATTTGTTGTCAAATCACAATACTAGTGATCACGTTAACATTAGTAAAAGTAAAGTAAAAACAAAATGCACATCTATATTATAGCATCGGAGTACCCATCTCTGTATCAAATTTGAATGACTTAAAGCAATAACTGACAGGCAAAGGCAATTAACTATTAACACAATAGTTGATTAGAAGTCTACCTCTATCTGAGACCCTTTTACACAGTTATGAATCAGCTCTGCTGCTGTCTACTAGGGGCCCTGGTCAAAAGTAGTGGACTAAAGGGAAAAGGGGTGCCATTTGGGACCCATACTTGATCTGATGTGTGTCATCAGCTTCCAGGAATAGAGAGTATTTAGAGTGTGATATCAAAAGGCTGTTCCACTGTAGGGCTCGATGTTTAAGTGGACCTGTGCCTACTGCAGTGGAAACATTAACCCACTTTGGCTGCTTTAAGTGGGATGGATCAGTGGTGAATTTATGAAATGGAAACTGTGTGGTTCAGGACCGAGTTTAAAAAAAGTTATCTGATCGGATTTTTGCAATCAGATAGGATTAAATCCATAGAAATCGAATGAATAGAACCACATTCAAGACAATGATACAGCAGTTCTATTCATTATATTTCTATGTATTTAATCCTATCCGATCGCTGAAAAACTGGTGATATCAATCTCTCACTTCAGTTTTGACAGGAAGGCGGAGAGAACAGTATTAAGGTTTAGGTGGAGGTCGACCAAGAAAGTATGTTTCCAATCCTTGCTGTCCACTAGAAATGTATTCCATCTTAAAACAGTCAGTGACAGCTATAACCACGTAGCCATCTGAACAGCACCTGGTCAATAAAACTGTTTGTCCCATACAGATCCTATAACAAATGTCCTATTTAATTCTGTGGTTTGTCCTTCCTTAACTCTGTTGGCAGTGCCCAGTGGCCCACCATACGTTACCATTGAAGCGTCCCTTTCCTCTGCGAGGGGAGGAGACAACATCAACATCACCTGTACTGTCCTGGGAGAGCCAGAGATGGACGTCACCTTCACATGGACCTATCCTGGCCAGGTAAACTGGATGTCACTGTTTCTCAGAGATGCTTGATCTAGATGTTTCATCTCTTCAGCTTGTGAGACGTAGCCTGACAAAGGGAAATCTGCAGTTGCTACATCCATTTTTGGACTTAAATTGATATGTATCCATTGAAGAATATAACTTATGACTCATATGCTTAGTTCAACTGTCGTACCCCTTCAGAACCCAAAGTATAAGGTTGTTTTATTCCAATGTTTGCAAACAAAGTAAATGTAAACAAATACTATATAGCCTCAAAATATTGTTAAAACCAGGGACGCAACTTTTAATGGGGACGGGGGGACGTGCCACCCCCCACATTCTGAAATTGCATTTTTGTCCCCCCCAGTTTTATAATTGGAATGTGATACAAAACAAGGAAACAGTGTGCTTAGGACCATGCGAATGCCTCCGAATGGTCGGGTAGGCTGTTTGGAGTGTTTATTCGACTGGATATATACACTGCTCAAAAAAATAAAGGGAACACTTAAACAACACAATGTAACTCCAAGTCAATCACACTTCTGTGAAATCAAACTGTCCACTTAGGAAGCAACACTGATTGACAAAAAATGTCACATGCTGTTGTGCAAATGGAATAGACAACAGGTGGAAATTATAGGCAATTAGCAAGAAACCCCCAATAAAGCAGTGGTTCTGCAGGTGGTGACCACAGACCACTTCTCAGTTCCTATGCTTCCTGGCTGATGTTTTGGTCACTTTTGAATGCTGGCGGTCCTTTCACTCTAGTGGTAGCATGAGACGGAGTCTACAACCCACACAAGTGGCTCAGGTAGTGCAGCTCATCCAGGATGGCACATCAATGCGAGCTGTGGCAAGAAGGTTTGCTGTGTCTGTCAGCGTAGTGTCCAGAGCATGGAGGCGCTACCAGGAGACAGGCCAGTACATCAGGAGACGTAGAGGAGGCGTAGGAGGGCAACAACCCAGCAGCAGGACCGCTACCTCCGCCTTTTTGTAAGGAGGAACACTGCCAGAGCCCTGCAAAATGACCTCCAGCAGGCCACAAATGTGCATGTGTCTGCTCAAACGGTCAGAAACAGACTCCATGAGGGTGGTATGAGGGCCCGACGTCCACAGGTGGGGGTTGTGCTTACAGCCCAACACTGTGCAGGACGTTTGGCATTTGCCAGAGAACACCAAGATTGGCAAATTCGCCACTGGCGCCCTGTGCTCTTCACAGATGAAAGCAGGTTCCCACTGAGCACGTGACAGACGTGACAGAGTCTGGAGACGCCGTGGAGAACATTCTGCTGCCTGCAACATCCTCCAGCATGACCGGTTTGGCGGTGGGTCAGTCATGGTGTGGGGTGGCATTTCTTTGGGGGGCCGCACAGCCCTCCATGTGCTCGCCAGACGTAGCCTGACTGCCATTCGGTACCGAGATGAGATCCTCAGAAGCCTTGTGAGACCATATGCTGGTGCGGTTGGCCCTGGGTTCCTCCTAATGCAAGACAATGCTAGACCTCATGTGGCTGGAGTGTGTCAGCAGTTCCTGCAAGAGGAAGGCATTGATGCTATGGACTGGCCCGCCTGCTCCCCAGACCTGAATCCAATTGAGCACATCTGGGACATCATGTCTCGCTCCATCCACCAACACCACGTTGCACCACAGACTGTCCAGGAGTTGGCGGATGCTTTCGTCCAGGTCTGGGAGGAGATCCCTCAGGAGACCATCCGCCACCTCATCAGGAGCATGCCCAGGCATTGTAGGGAGGTCATACAGGCATGAGGAGGCCACACACACTACTGAGCCTCATTTAGACTTGTTTTAAGGACATTACATCAAAGTTGGATCAGCCTGTAGTATGGTTTTCCACTTGAATTTTGAGTGTGACTCCAAATCCAGACCTCCATGGGTTGATAAATTTGATTTCCATTGATAATTTATGTGTGATTTTGTTGTCAGCACATTCAACTATGTAAAGAAAAAAGTATTTAATAAGAATATTTCATTCATTCAGATCTAGGATGTGTTATTTTAGTGTTCCCTTTATTTTTTTGAGCAGAGTATATATGCACACGGTGCATACAGAAAATATTCAGAACCCTTGACTTTTTCCACCTTTTGTTACATTTCAACCATATTATATAATTGATTAAATAGTTTATTTCCCTCATCAATCTACACACAATACCTTATGACAAAGCAAAAACAGTTTTTTAGAAATGTTTGCAAGTGTATAAAAAAAAACCTGATATCACATTTAGTTAATTATTCAGACCCTTTACTCAGTACTTTGTTGAAGCACCTTTCACAGCAATTACAGCCTCGAGTCTTCTTGGGTGTGATGCTGCAAGTTTGGCACACCTGTTTTTGGGAAGTTTCTCTCATTCCTCGCTGCAGATCCTCTCAAGCTCTGTCAGGTTGGATGGGGAGCGTCGCTGCACAGCTATTTTTAAGTCTCTCCAGAGATGTTTGATTGGGTTCAAGGCCGGGCTCTGGCTGGGCCACTCAAGGGCATTCAGGGACTTGTCCCGAAGCCACTACTACGTTGTCTTGGCTGTGTGCTTAGGGTCATTGTCCTGTTGGAAGGTCAACCTTCGCTTCAGTCTGAGGACCTGAGCACTCTGGAGCAGGCTTTCATTAAGGAGCTCTCTGTACTTTGCTCCATTCATCTTTTCCTTGATCCTGACTAGTCTCCCAGTCCCCGCTGCTGAAAAACATCCCCATAGCATGATGCTTCCACCACCATGCTTCACCATAGTGATGGTGTCAGGTTTCCTCCAGATGTGACGCTTGGCATTCAGGCCAAAGAGTTCAATCTTGGTTTCATCAGACCAAAGAATCTTGTTTCTCATTGTCTGAGTCCTTTAGGTGACTTTTGGCAAACTCCAAGCGGGCTGTCATGTGCCTTTTACTGAGGAGTGGCTTCCGTGTGGCCACTCTACTATAAAGGCCTGATTGTTGGAGTGCTGCAGAGACGCTTGTCCTTCTGGAAGTTCTCCCATCCACAGAGGAACTCTGGAGCTCTGTCAGAGTGACCATCAGGTTCTTGGTCACCTCCCTGACCAAGGCCCTTCTCCCCCGATTGCTCAGTTTGGCCGCACGGCCAGCTCTAGGAAGAGTCTTGGTGGTTCCAAACTTCTTCCATTTAAGAATGTTGGCGGCCACTGTGTTCTTGGGGACCTTCAATGCTGTAGACATTTTTTGATACCCTTCCCCAAATCTGTGCCTCGACTCAATCCTATCTCGGAGCTCTACAGCCAATTCCTTCAACCTCATGGCTTGGTTTTTGCTCTGACATGCACTGTCAACTGTGGGACCTTATATAGACAGGTGTGTGCCTTTCTAAATTTACATTTACATTTATGTCATTTAGCAGACGCTCTTATCCAGAGCGACTTACAAATTGGTGCGTTCACCTTAAGACATCCAGTGGAACAGCCACTTTACAATAGTGCATCTAAATATTTTAAGGGGGGTGAGAAGGATTACTTTATCCTATCCTAGGTATTCCTGAAAGAGGTGGGGTTTCAGGTGTCTCCGGAAGGTGGTGATTGACTCCGCTGTCCTGGCGTCGTGAGGGAGTTTGTTCCACCATTGGGGGGCCAGAGCAGCGAACAGTTTTGACTGGGCTGCGCGGGAACTGTACTTCCTCAGTGGTAGGGAGGCGAGCAGGCCAGAGGTGGATGAACGCAGAGCCCTTGTTTGGGTGTAGGGCCTGATCAGAGCCTGGAGGTACTGAGGTGCCGTTCCCCTCACAGCTCCGTAGGCAAGCACCATGGTCTTGTAGCGGATGCGAGCTTCAACTGGAAGCCAGTGGAGAGAGCGGAGGAGCGGGGTGACGTGAGAGAACTTGGGAAGGTTGAACACCAGACGGGCTGCGGCGTTCTGGATGAGTTGTAGGGGTTTAATGGCACAGGCAGAAATCATAAATCATGACCAATCAATTGAATTTACCACAGATGGACTTCAATCAAGTTGTAGAAACATCTCAAGAATGATCAATGGAAACAGGATGCACCTGAGATCAATTTTGAGTCTCATGGCAAAGGATATGAATAGTTGTGTAAATAAGGTATCGCTGTTTTTATTTTTAATACATTTGCAAAAATTTGTAAAAACCTGTTTCCACTTTGTCATTATGGGGTATTGTGTGTAGATTGAGGACATTTTTATTTATTTAATCCATTTTGGAATAAGGCTGTAAAGTAACAAAATGTGGAAAAAGTCCAGGGGTCTGAATTACTTTCCGAATGCACTTGGTATTTATGTCGTCCCACACCACTTCTATAAGCAAAGTTGTGCCCCTGGTTAAAACTATCATTTTGATATCATGGATGGTCATAGCTCGGTCTATACATTTGAGTGGTTACATTTCTACAGTCTCATCCCTAAACTTTTTAGAGACGGGTGGGGTGTCCGCTTTCTTATTGTTTCAACAGCAGATGGCTGCTTTAATTGTGACTTTCTAGTTAAAGGAAAAAAAGAAAAAAAAAACATAAATCATTCCACACTCCACATTTCACCCTCCCTTGTTACCATTCTCCTGGAAAATGAGTCAAATCAAGCTCCTTTGGGAGCTATAGTATGAGCTAGTCCTCTCTTTCTGTGCTCTGTTCAGAACCTCCGTCCTGTTAGTGTGCGTGATTCGTGGAGGCTGATCAACAGAGGAATGGGACACACCACCCGCATCTCCCAGAGCGTCATAGCCGTTGATGACCTGGAGACCATCGACTTTGGAAGATACATATGCAGAGCCAAGAACAAGCGTGGGGAGACCGCTGTGGCCACCAGCGTCCACTCTAACTAGCCACAAATAACACATAACCTGTATAGGCAACAATAGGCCTCTTGCAGCTTGTGTAGGTTTCAACTATATGTTTGCCACTTTGCTGAGGTTGATTGACCAATAAGGCTAGCACAGGAAGTATACTCGTTGAGCTAGTACACTAAAAACCAGTGTCAGTTTGACTAGCTGTTATCCAGTAAAAATCTGTGTAAATATCCATTTAGAAATATTAATGTATCCAGCTTATGTAGATGCACATTTACTCAATGTCTCGGAGGACATTAAAGATATCTTCATACATTTACCTCCTCTATGATGTATGTATGGTGAAGCTCTTCCTGGGCACACATCTTTCCCTTCTGTGGGGAAAGACATTTTACAATATTGGATGCTTTGTTGGGGGATTTGATAAGTCTAAAAGGAAAACCGTCATGTGAGAGAAGCCTCTGCTCCCTCTCTCTGGTGTGAAGGGGAAGGAATAGAAACCGTGTGCCCTGCCTCACTCCTAATGGACTCCGTATGTGGAATGTGAATTGCAGGCCCAGATCTTATTTTAGTCCAGTATAACACACGTACTGCATTTCCACCTCTCTCTCAACAGAAACGCACTAGGCTGTTGCGGTCTCTTAGAATGAGCTGTACTGAACATTTAAATTGTTGGTTTCATGAGCTGAAATAAAAGATCCCAGAAATGTTCCATACACACAATCTTATTTTGCTCAAATTATGTGCACAAATTTGTTTGCATTTCTCCTTTGCCAAGATAATCCATCCACCTGACAGGTGTGGTTTATCAAGAAGCTGATTAAACAGCATGTTCATTACACAGGTGCACCTTGTGCTGGGGACAAAAGCCCACTTGTCACACAACACCACAGATGTCTCAAGTTTGAGTGTGCAGGAGCCGCCACCCGAGCTGTTGCCAGAGAATTTCATGTTAATTTCTCTACCATAAGCCACTTACAACAGCATTTTAATTTGGTAGCATGTCCAACCAGCCCTGGACCTCCACATCCAGTTTCTTCACCTGCGGGATCGTCTGAGACCAGCCAGCCAGACACAGCTGATGAAACTGAGGAGTATGTCTGCAATAAAGCCTTTTTTTGTGGGGAAAAACTCATTCTGATTGGCTGGTCCTGGCTACCCAGTGGGTGGGCCTGTGCCTTCCCAGGCCCACCGATGTGAAATCCATAGATTAGGGCCGAATGAATTGTAACGCAGTAAAATCATTGAAATTGTTGCATGTCGCGTTAACATTTTTGTTCAGTATACCGAGCTAAGCAGTGTTGAGGTAATTGTACACAAAATCTAGTTTCATCTACCAACCAAGTAAGAAACAGAATACATCACCATAAATATATATCTGCTTTCGATTTCATAATAGGACTTTATTAATTGCATATATTAAACAGTTTTTTCAACACCAGTAATCTCCACATCCAAACAGGTACTAATTTGTGACATATCCAAAACACGTCCATCACGCTTAGCTTCTTCTTCTTGCATTTTAACCTTAGTGACATCTTTGTAAAGACCCCCCATTTTAAAGCTGTAGTAGGAGGATTGGATGAGGGAGGGGTGCTAGATAACAGGTCATCAAACATGCAAACATTTATTTGAATTGGTCCCATGGTCAAACAAACCAACGAACATTAAAAACACAGCTTTGAGTCATCAGGAAACCTAACTGAACAGTTAGAGGTCTATATAACCTGTAGAACTGAACAGTTAGAAGTCTATATAACCAGTAGACGGGTAATAACAGGGAAAAAAAAGTACAGTTCGGAAGCCCAGGACGCCCATTAATTACCATGGAAACGCCATTAACCTTTTAAAAACACAGGAAATGATTGCTAATATCCAGTTTATGAAGACAATTGCATGTAGCATGTGGTGCATGAATCACTGAAAGCAAAGTTCCTGCAGTGAAAGCATTCATGAATGATCTATGAGGAGTGAACACAATGTTATTGAGTAGTATGTGTTGTACAAGGGTTTATGTTTACCTAATTTTCATCAATTAATATACAGATTACAGGATTCATGTTTGATTTCCAAATCAAAGGAGGAGATTCAATGTTATTTTTGGATTCCTAGCCGTGCTGATTCTCATAGCAATATTATGACAGACAGGAGCAGAGCATATTCCCAGTCAGTCAACACACAGGTCTGCCTTTGGCCACCAGCACCACAGCACTCTTTCCCATAGCACTGGTGTGTGTCTTCAGAGGGAAAACCAGCAACACGCTTTTGCTGACCACGAGAAAGAGTAACAAAAATAGTGTCTCATTATATAGTCCTGAGATGTCCTATAATAACCCTAACCCTCTGATGTCCTATAATAACCCTAACCCCCTGATGTCCTATAATAACCCTAACCCCCTGATGTCCTATAATAACCCTAACCCCCTGATGTCCTATAATAACCCTAACCCCCTGATGTCCTATAATAACCCTAACCCCCTGATGTCCTATAATAACCCTAACCCCCTGATGTCCTATAATAACCCTAACCCTATGGCTGATGTCCTATAATAACCCTAACCCTATGGCTGATGTCCTATAATAACCCTAACCCTATGGCTGATGTCCTATAATAACCCTAACCCTATGGCTGATGTCCTATAATAACCCTAACCCTATGGCTGATGTCCTATAATATCAGACAAGGCAGAAAGAACAAGAGGCGGTCTCACTCAGTAAGTGCTTCTGTGCAACAGTCTTTTCTCATAGAGTCATTGATCTGTAGTAAGTGTCAACAGAAAGTAGAGCCATTCAGGGATATTGTAGCCATCTCTGGATGACATGCGGCAATCCCGGTCAGCTAATATAGCTCTTAAGTACGGAGGGTTGACTCGGTCCAAACAGAAAGGAGCGAGAGAGGCTGCTTCCTGGACCCAGTCCAATCAGAGGAGAGAAAGAATCTGCTTCCTGGAAGCGGTGGGGTGCTGTTATCTGGGTGAGACTGGAGGGCTGGAGAAGACTGCAGAGCTGCGAGGTGATTGGATGGGGCTGGTGAAGACGGCAGAGCTGCGAGGTGATTGGATGGGGCTGGTGAAGACGGCAGAGCTGCGAGGTGATTGGAGGCCGAGGGAATGGTGGGAGGGGGAGGTGGGGGACAGCTTGTGGGGGCTGCCTGGGTCCCCATTGTGCAGCTTCCAGATGAGCTCCTCATTCTCCATAGACAGACGCTTGTTCACCTTTGATTCCTTGTGGAGAGACTCCTGCAGCACCGCCTGCTCTGTGGACAGTTGTCTGGAAAGCGGTGTCAAGACAGGAGTTAGAGAGCAAAAAACACCCGGATACATAGAAGCCCATAGACACCCATTCCCAGGCTGACTTAAGACTACAGGAGTACATAAGGTTGTTTTACCTCGACAGAGCAGCATGTCTGTCCATGCGGGCTTTCAGATCCTCATTCTCCTGCTGAACTTTTTTAAGGCATTCGTCCAGCTTAACACTTTTCTCCGTCTACAAAAAATCCAAAATATTAAAAACGCAAGACTAAATCAAAAAAGCTTCGGTCTTAAAATGTATGTCTGAACTATATGTCATTAACAGTGAGTGGGTGTGGTATCTATGGTGCTCACCATTTTGGCCATCTGCATCAGTTTGTGGTCCTGTTGGTGCAGCTGTTTGTTCTTGATATCCAGCACTACCTTGAGGCTCTCCAGTTCCTGTTCCAGATACAGGGTGTGGGAGTCCTTCTGGAACAGCACAAAAAGAGGGTGAGTAACACTGTTCTGCATCAGTTTGTGGTTCTGTTCATGCAGCCGTTTGTTCTTGATATTCAGCACCACACTGAGGCTCTCCAGCCCCTGCTCCAAATACAGGGAGTCCTTCTGGAACAGGGTGGTCTGAATGAGTGTGATAATTCCAGATGAGGCTAACCTCTTCCCATAACTCATTCAACCCTAAATCCATGAACAAAATCAACAGAGGGTAACACACCTAGGTGACAAAAACACCCCACTGTGTAAGCCCTAGCAACACATACATGCCAACACATAGGGCTGTGGCGGTCATGACATTGACCGTTATTTAAAATAAACATGTTTAGCATCTCCAGGCCTCCACTCGTACAAGTCGCATACATGCCACTGATGCCCGCCTTTGGGACATTGACATTTAAACTGTATACACCATCACAATACATCCATTATGTATTTTAGGCAGGTCTAAAGAAACATTATAGAATTCAATTTTGTTTAACAAAACGTAAAGGATATTTTTCCCATTCTGGAGCAGGTGCGCAGGATTTGAGAAATCAATTGAATATACACCATCAAATGGTCAGGAACAGGGTTAAAAAGTATCCCGTCATATAGCGACTGGAGACTGATTTCCAGTGTTCAGTTATTATGCAGGAAAGGCTACTACAGTTATTTCACTCCAAGCATCAATCACTGTTTAAGGAGCATGCAGCCTCACTGCACGACAGGTGATATTCCACCCAAACTCTGAATAACATGGGCTCTCCAACGCTGTTCCTGCAGCTACCCAGTGCTTCATTTTGTGAAACAAAGTTATAGCTGTTCAGGAAAATTAAATATTTTCATTAAACTGTTGACAGCCACTCTGCACACTGGAGTAAGGAATGAAGGAGAGAGAGAAAGAGATGGAAATGCACAGTGGTGAGATATTCTGTAGCTAAAGGTAATGTCAACCTATTAATTATATGCAAAGAAAAAGCTATATTACTAAGCTAATAAAAAATAAAAATTCACTATAACTGTAAGTCGTCTGTAAGTCGTCCTGCACAATAAACCAACAGCATCGCCTAGGCCCATAAGTTCTCTCCCAGACTCATGAATAGAACGTTTGGAGAATAGCATAAGGTCCATCCAGTATGCATAATAATACAGTCCACACCCAAAGGCAATCACTAATTTGTAACCATTTTTGGAGCATAGGCTAGGCCAATTATGTGCCAAAGACATCTTGAATCAGTTTTTTAAATGTTTTTCTGCTGTGTGTAATATGCAGTAGGTTATGTATTGTATATGGAACAAAAATAAACAACATGCAACAAAGTCAATTATTTTACTGAGTTACAGCTCATATAAGGAAATCAGTCAACTGAAATAAATTCATTAGGCCCTAATCTATGGATTTCACATGACTGGTCAAGGGCGCAGCCATGGGTGGACATACTGCCAAATTCTCAAAAAAAAAACTTGAGGCTGCTTACGGTAGAGAAATTAACATTAACATTGTCAGCTAACAGCTCCGGTGGACATTCCTGCAGTCAGCATGCCAATTGCACTCCCTCAAAACTTGGCATTGGTGTTACGTGACAAAATGGCACATTTTAGAGTGGCCTTTTATTGACCCCCAGCACAAGGTACACCTGTGTAATGACCATGCTGTTTAATCAGCTTCTTGATTTGCCACACCTGTCAGGTGGACAGATTATCTTGGCAAAAGGAGAAATAATCACTAACAGGGATGTAAGCACATTTGTGCCCAAAATTCTAGAGAAATAAGCTTTTTGTGCTTATGGAACATTTCTGGGACCAACACTTTAAATGTTGCGTTTTTTAAATTATTTGTTCAGTATATAAACGGCACAATCATTATTACATTTTTTTGCATATAAGTGTTTTGAATGAATCACCTTATAAAGTGCTGTCTATTTCATTGTATCAGGCTTTGAAACAACATCCACAACAACCATGTTTTACACTCAGTTTAACCTGTTTAACTTCTTTCTTCAAATTGATCAATCACAGTGAGGTGAGTTTTAAAAGCATGAAACTGTTTGGATACGTGTTTGATGTGATTTTCAATTGTATTTGCATTGATGTCATAGTAGTTAGAGGGACAATAGAGCCCTGAGTAGCAGGCCAATAGCAACGTGATGATCGTTAAGTAAAACTAAATGCATGCTACCTGCACCTACCCGCCTGTCCAACATCACTACTCTGGACGGCTCTGACTTAGAATACGTGGACAACAACAAATACTTAGGTGTCTGGTTAGACTGTAAACTCTCCTTCCAGACCCATATCAAACATCTCCAATCCAAAGTTAAATCTAGAATTGGCTTCCTATTTCGCAACAAAGCATCCTTCACTCATGCTGCCAAACATACCCTTGTAAAACTGACCATCCTACCAATCCTTGACTTTGGCGATGTCATTTACAAAATAGCCTCCAATACCCTACTCAACAAATAAGATGCAGTCTATCACAGTGTAATCCGTTTTGTCACCAAAGCCCCATATACTACCCACCATTGCGACCTGTACGCTCTCGTTGGCTGGCCCTCGCTTCATACTCGTCGCCAAACCCACTGGCTCCATGTCATCTACAAGACCCTGCTAGGTAAAGTCCCCCCTTATCTCAGCTCGCTGGTCACCATAGCATCTCCCACCTGTAGCACACGCTCCAGCAGGTATATCTCTCTAGTCACCCCCAAAACCAATTCTTTCTTTTGCCGCCTCTCCTTCCAGTTCTCTGCTGCCAATGACTGGAACGAACTACAAAAATCTCTGAAACTGGAAACACTTATCTCTCTCACTAGCTTTAAGCACCAACTGTCAGAGCAGCTCACAGATTACTGCACCTGTACATAGCCCACCTATAATTTAGCCCAAACAACTACCTCTTTCCCAACTGTATTTAATTTATTAATTTTGCTCCTTTGCACCCCATTATTTTTATTATTATTATTATTATTATTATTTCTACTTTGCACATTCTTCCATTGCAAAACTACCATTCCAGTCTTCTCCAGACCATCTCCGGTGACCTTCTCCCTTACCTCACCTCGCTCATCAACTCATCCCTGACCGCTGGCTACGTCCCTCCCGTCTTCAAGAGAGCGAGAGTTGCACCCCTTCTGAAAAAACCTACACTCGATCCCTCCGATGTCAACAACTACAGACCAGTATCCCTTCTTTCTTTTCTCTCCAACTCTTGAACGTGCCGTCCTTGGCCAGCTCTCCCGCTATCTCTCTCAGAATGACCTTCTTGATCCAAATCAGTCAGGTTTCAAGACTAGTCATTCAACTGAGACTGCTCTTCTCTGTATCACGGAGGCGCTCCGCACTGCTAAAGCTAACTCTCTCTCCTCTGCTCTCATCCTTCTAGACCTATCGGCTGCATTCGATACTGTGAACCATCAGATCCTCCTCTCCACCCTCTCCGAGTTGGGCATCTCCGGCGCGGCCCACGCTTGGATTGCGTCCTACCTGACAGGTCGCTCCTACCAGGTGGCGTGGTGAGAATCCGTCTCCTCACCACGTGCTCTCACCACTGGTGTCCCCAGGGCTCTGTTCTAGGCCCTCTCCTATTCTCGCTATACACCAAGTCACTTGGCTCTGTCATAACCTCACATGGTCTCTCCTATCATTGCTATGCAGACGACACACAATTAATCTTCTCCTTTCCCCCTTCTGACGACCAGGTGGCGAATCGCATCTCTGCATGTCTGGCAGACATATCAGTGTGGATGACGGATCATCACCTCAAGCTGAACCTCGGCAAGACGGAGCTGCTCTTCCTCCCGGGGAAGGACTGCCCGTTCCATGATCTCGCCATCACGGTTGACAACTCCATTGTGTCCTCGTCCCAGAGCGCTAAGAACCTTGGCGTGATCCTGGACAACACCCTGTCGTTCTCAAATAACATCAAGGCGGTGGCCCGTTCCTGTAGGTTCATGCTCTACAACATCCGCAGAGTACGACCCTGCCTCACACAGGAAGCGGCGCAGGTCCTAATCCAGGCACTTGTCATCTCCCGTCTGGATTACTGCAACTCGCTGTTGGCTGGGCTCCCTGCCTGTGCCATTAAACCCCTACAACTCATCCAGAACGCCGCAGCCCGTCTGGTGTTCAACCTTCCCAAGTTCTCTCACGTCACCCCGCTCCTCCGCTCTCTCCACTGGCTTCCAGTTGAAGCTCGCATCCGCTACAAGACCATGGTGCTTGCCTACGGAGCTGTGAGGGGAACGGCACCTCAGTACCTCCAGGCTCTGATCAGGCCCTACACCCAAACAAGGGCACTGCGTTCATCCACCTCTGGCCTGCTCGCCTCCCTACCACTGAGGAAGTACAGTTCCTGCTCAGCCCAGTTAAAACTGTTCGCTGCTCTGGCCCCCCAATGGTGGAACAAACTCCCTCACGACGCCAGGACAGCGGAGTCAATCACCACCTTCCGGAGACACCTGAAACCCCACCTCTTTAAGGAATACCTAGGATAGGATAAAGTAATCCTTCCCCCCTTAAAAGACCTAGATGCACTACCAGTGGCTGTTCCACTGGATGTCATAAGGTGAAAGCACCAATTTGTAAGTCGCTCTGGATAAGAGCGTCTGCTAAATGACTTAAATGTAAATGTTTTACTTGCTATATTGTATTTACTTTGCCACCATGGCCTTTTTTGCCTTTACCTCCCTTCTCACCTCATTTGCTCACATTGTATATAGACTTGTTTATACTGTATTATTGACTGTATGTTTGTTTTACTCCATGTGTAACTCTGTGTCGTTGTATCTGTCGAACTGCTTTGCTTTATCTTGGCCAGGTCGCAATTGTAAATGAGAACTTGTTCTCAACTTGCCTACCTGGTTAAATAAAGGTGAAATGAAAAATGAAATGTTAGCGAGTTGGGTACTACGAATGCATGTCCAGACTGCATGAGAGGAGATTACCATGACTCGGTCATGACTGCCGGTGTGGCGGTAATACTTTCACCACAACAGCCTTATTCAAACATAGTCAATGCCTTCAATCACATAGCAGGGGAGAATTAAAGTCATTCTAGGTTGTAAAACTATACACCGTGTGGTGTTTTAACTATACAGCATGACTCCCACAGCCCCAAGCAGGCAGTGGACCACTGGGTTGGTGCTAGCAGTTATTGTCAGACTATTTCTAGTCTATCAGTGTGGCTGGAAGGGTAGTACAGAGGTCTTTATCTCAATCCCCTCATGTGCATTGTTAGAATGCTGAGAAGAAAAGGTCACCCACTCAATACTGATTATGACCGACAGCAGCCTAACTTTAACAACGCACTCTTGGGTGGTGTCAGAAATGGCACCCTATTCACTTTATAATGCACTGCTTTGACCAGAGGCGCTGGTTGGAAGGAGTGCACTATATAGGAAATAAAGACAAAAATAGAAAACTATCAATATATATATATATATACACACTGGAGGTCCTGTATGCCTCAGTTGGTATTGTGGGTTCAATTACCAGGGCCACCCATACGTAAAATGTGCACGCATGACTGTACGTTGCTTTGGACAAAGGTGTCTGCTAAATGGCATATTTGACGAATCATCAGTATATTATGGAGGGAGATAGGCAACAGCACTGCCCTATTGTCAAGAACACTTATCTTGGAACGTTATTGGAGTGGGCCGTAAGATAAGAGTGAATGTGAGGGGTGTGGCGTGTTGGCAGTACCTGACTTCTCTCAGCCAGCTCCCTCCTCTGGTCCTCCTCTGCCTTTATCCTGTGGTTCAGGGTCGTGTTCTCCTCGATGAGCTCCTGAATCTGGCCCTGAGGAACATCACATCATGAGGACACGATCACCTAACCTCTCCTGAGACAAAATAACTTGGAATATATTTTGATATGTGAAGCTTACAGATAAAGTGGCGTCAGCCTCCTTCAGTTTTTTGTCCAATGTCTGCAGCTCCCACTCATGAGCTTGACGGAACTCTTTGAGAGAGATCAGTTTAACAGAATTATATTGCAAGACAGTCAAAATCTGTTTAAAAAAATGACTAACACGTGCTTTGCTGATTTTTACCTTGCAGTAACTGAAGACTTTTGAATTTTTTAAACGGTGTACATGACAGGATGAATGTACCTTTTAGAGATTCTTCATACTGCTGTTTAACCACTTGGATCTGTTCAGAGTTGCTGGCCTCCAGCTCTAACGTCACAGCCTCGTGGCTGGCTCTCAACTCCGTCATCTTCAAAAAGAGAAGGAACATGGTTTTAGGAACATTCATAATCAAAAACAACGTATAAAAAGCTATTACCACCATCTATTTCCCCAGAGTCAAATTAACTCATGGATACCATTTGTGTGTCTGCTTGCAGTTTTAAGGAAGTTGCTAACTAGCATTAATGCAATTGTCAACTAGTGCAATGTAAGTCTATGGTAACTGCTAGCATGCTAGTATTTACCATAGACTTAGTCATTGAGCTAACGCTAGTTAACGCTGGCTTTTGAAACACTCTTAACTTCCTTCATACTGGATGCAGAGACCTAAAAATGGTATCCATGGGTTCACCCGACTCTGGGGAAGCAGATAAAGGCTTCACCCGACTCTGGGGAAGCAGATAAAGGGCTTCACCCGACTCTGGGGAAGCAGATAAAGGGCTTCTGGGGAAGCAGATAAAGGGCCGACTCTGGGGAAGCAGATAAAGGGCTTCACCCGACTCTGGGGAAGCAGATAAAGGGCTTCACCCGACTCTGGGGAAGCAGATAAAGGGCTTCACCCGACTCTGGGGAAGCAGATAAAGGGCTTCACCCGACTCTGGGGAAGCAGATAAAGGGCTTCACCCGACTCTGGGGGGAAGCAGATGGGGAAAATAAAGGGCTTCACCCGACTCTGGGGAAGCAGATAAAGGGCTTCACCCAGACTCTGGGGAAGCAGACTCTGGGGAAGCAGATAAAGGCTTCACCCGACTCTCACCCGACTCTGGGGAAGCAGATAAAGGGCTCACCCGACTCACCCGACTCTGGGGAAGCAGATAAACTCTGGGGGCTTCACCCGACTCTGGGGAAGCAGATAAAGGGCTTCACCCGACTCTGGGCAGAAGCTTCAGATAAACTCTGGGGCAGCTTCACCCGACTCTGGGGAAGCAGATAAAGGGCTTCACCCGACTCTGGGGAAGCAGATAAAGGGCTTCACCCGACTCTGGGGAAGCAGATAAAGGGCTTCACCCGACTCTGGGGAAGCAGATAAAGGGCTTCACCCGACTCTGGGGAAGCAGATAAAGGGCTTCACCCGACTCTGGGGAAGCAGATAAAGGGCTTAACTGCCAAAATCCCGAAGTATCCCTTTAACAGGTGCATTATGAATCATCACATCAATAGTAACGGATAGATCATGAAAAGCCTTTAGGCCTTTAAACTAATTAAGATCAAATAAACCAACACAGTACAGACTGCCAAAAACACTTATTCCAAACGGATAGAATTTCAATTTTATTCAGCGAGTCAGTTTGGGTAAGACAGCATGCATTCCCAAATGGCACACTATTCCCTTTAAAGTACACAACTTTGACTAGGGTCCATAGGGCTTTGGTCAAAATGAGCGCAGTATAAAAGGGAACAGTGTGTAATTTGGGGTGCAGTCAGTATCAGTAGAGCAACATTCAGCATCAGGATGAAACCAGCTCCACGCTGACAGTATACCGACAGATGGCCCCAGGTCTGATTTGTGGACTACTTTCTGCAGTGACCAATTTTCCTTGAAATGAATCTAGCTGAGTAGTACGCTCTGTGAATGACTCAACAGAATGACTGCAAAGGACACTGATGGATATTGTGCATGTCAGGAATGAACAAATCTCTTAACAATTATCTCATTGTCAGACAGACAGACACAGGACTGAGCCCTGAGAGACTGGGGTGACGAGCCCTTCTACATTTTTACTGATCTGAAATAAACAGACTTCTCCAGTAAAAAGGAGGAACAGAGCCACGTTTAGCCTATTGGCACTCTTTCTACATCCCAATGGCACCCCAATCCCTTTGTAGTGCACTACTTTTAACCAAATCTCATAGGGCTCTGGTAAAAAAAAAAATTGTGCACTATATAGGGAATAGGGTTCCATTAGGGATACATACAGTAGCTTTAATGTACCTGCTGCTCCATGAGGGCCTTGCACCGGTCTGCCTCCTCCTGGTAGGTCAGGTGGATCTTGTCCCACTCGGCCTGGTAGAACACCTTGAGCCTCTCCTCCAGCTGGGCCAGCTCTGTATGGTGTTGCTCCTGCATCGTCTGGAGCACGCCCTCCAATGCCCCACACACCTCATCCTTCTCCCGCTCCAACAACTCACACGAGCGGGCAGAGTTCACTGCAGGGTGCCAGTAGGATCCACAGCAGAGGGGAAATCATTTTGTTTTGTGGAACTGTATTTTCTAACGGGAAATGTGTTTGTCTCATATCTTATCAAAGAAGAACAGCATTAGATAAACAATCTAACAAAGGGGCTGAGAAGGCTAGTGGGTTCGGCACTGAATCTCTTAGTTGTGCTTATTGGATTTCTTTATTTACATTTTTCAATGTGACATTTCATGGATGTTTATTTAAAGATTAAATAAATAAAAATGTCAATGACAGTAAGGACATCAGAAATGGTCAGTTCTGAGAAAGGGGAAATAAGAGTATTGAAATTCACCCTGCGTGCACAGGGATAAGTTAACACTTTGGGAACAACTGTTCAGCAAAACTCGAGGCTCATGTTATGACATACAGCATTGGAAAGGCAAACGCATTTATAAAAAAAATATATATATATAAAAAAAAAAGATTACCCAGTGCCCACCTCTGGCTGACTACAGAGCACACCGCCTTACCCAGTGCCCGCCTCTGGCTGACTACAGAGCACACCGCCTTACCCAGTGCCCGCCTCTGGCTGACTACAGAGCACACCGCCTCTGGCAGTGCCCGCCTCTGGCTGACTACAGAGCACACCGCCTACCCAGACTACAGAGCACACCGCCTTACCCAGTGCCCGCCTCTGGCTGACTACAGAGCACACCGCCCAGTGCCCGCCTCTGGGCTACAGAGCACACCGCCTTACCCACTGGCTGACTACAGAGCACACCGCCTACCCAGTGCCCGCCTCTGGCTGACTACAGTGCCCGCCAGTCTGGCTGACTACAGAGAGCACACCGCCTTACCCAGTGCCCGCCTCTGGCTGACTACAGAGCACACCGCCTTACCCAGTGCCCGCCTCTGGCTGACTACAGAGCACACCGCCTTACCCAGTGCCCGCCTCTGGCTGACTACAGAGCACACCGCTACCCCCTGGCTGACTACAGAGCACACCGCCTTACCCAGTGCCCGCCTCTGGCTGACTACAGAGCACACCGCCTTACCCAGTGCCCGCCTCTGGCTGACTACAGAGCACACCGCCTTACCCAGTGCCCGCCTGGCTGACTACAGAGCACACCGCCTTACCCAGTGCCCGCCTCTGGCTGACTACAGAGCACACCGCCTTACCCAGTGCCCGCCTCTGGCTGACTACAGAGCACACCGCCTTACCCAGTGCCCGCCTCTGGCTGACTACAGAGCACACCGCCTTACCCAGTGCCCCTCTGGCTGACTACAGAGCACACCGCCTTACCCAGTACAGAGCACACCGCAGAGCACACCGCCAGTCTGGCTGACTACAGAGCACACCGCCTTACCCAGTGCCCGCCTCTGGCTGACTACAGAGCACACCGCACCCACCGCCTCTGGCTGACTACAGAGCACACCGCCTTACCCAGTGCCCGCCTCTGGCTGACTACAGAGCACACCGCCTTACCCAGTGCCCGCCTCTGGCTGACTACAGAGCACAGAGCAGAGCACACCGCCTTACCCAGTGCCCGCCTCTGGCTGACTACAGAGCACACCGCCTTACCCAGTGCCCGCCTCTGGCTGACTACAGAGCACACCGCCTTACCCAGTGCCCGCCTCTGGCTGACTACAGAGCACACCGCCTTACCCAGTGCCCGCCTCTGGCTGACTACAGAGCACACCGCCTTACCCAGTGCCCGCCTCTGGCTGACTACAGAGCACACCGCCTTACCCAGTGCCCGCCTCTGGCTGACTACAGAGCACACCGCCTTACCCAGTGCCCGCCTCTGGCTGACTACAGACCGCACACCGCCCGCCCTGGCTGACTACAGAGCACACCGCCTTACCCAGTGCCCGCCTTACCCAGTGCCCGCCTGGCTGACTACAGAGCACACCGCCTTACCCAGTGCCCGCCTCTGGCTGACTACAGAGCACACCGCCTTACCCAGTGCCCGCCTCTGGCTCTGGCTGACTACAGAGCACACCGCCTTACCCAGTGCCCGCCTCTGGCTGACTACAGAGCACACCGCCTTACCCAGTGCCCGCCTCTGGCTGACTACAGAGCACACCGCCTTACCCAGTGCCCGCCTCTGGCTGACTACAGAGCACACCGCCTACCCAGTGCCCGCCTCTGGCTGACTACAGAGCACACCGCCTTACCCAGTGCCCGCCTCTGGCTGACTACAGAGCACACCGCCTTACCCAGTGCCCGCCTCTGGCTGACTACAGAGCACACCGCCTTACCCAGTGCCCGCCTCTGGCTGACTACAGAGCACACCGCCTTACCCAGTGCCCGCCTCTGGCTGACTACAGAGCACACCGCCTTACCCAGTGCCCGCCTGGCTGACTACAGAGCACACCGCCTCAGTGCCCGCCTGGCTGACTACAGAGCACACCGCACACCTGGCTGACTACAGAGCACACCGCCACCCAGTGCCCCCTGACTACAGAGCACACCGCCTTACCCAGTGCCCGCTGGCTGACTACAGAGCACACCGCCTTACCCAGTGCCCGCCTCTGGCTGACTACAGAGCACACCGCCTTACCCAGTGCCCGCCTCTGGCTGACTACAGAGCACACTGCCTTACCCAGTGCCCGCCTCTGGCTGACTACAGAGCACACTGCCTTACCCAGTGCCCGCCTCTGGCTGACTACAGAGCACACTGCCTTACCCAGTGCCCGCTTCTGGCTGACTACAGAGCACACTGCCTTATTGGCAGTACAAAGACATAACCATGAGTTATCAAAAACACATTTTCACAATTGTCTGAAATCAGTGTCATGTCCTTGGTATTTTTTAAATATTGACTCACTTCTGTCCTACTTGCAACATATGTCTGCTACAGTAGAACAGTACACCAGCTTTACAGTTTGAACATGGACATGCTGCTGTTTCTACGGTCTAACACAATGTACATGCTGTTGGGGGTACTGGAGGACTGGAGTTGGGAGACACTAATATAAACTAAGCAACAGACACATGGCTCTGGTGGGCCCTTGCGTGCTGTGCCACATTCCTGGTATAGACAGAACAGACGCCAGTGCCAGTGTGATGCCCAGCAGTTGGCCTTGCCAGCCCGTGAGAATTTACGTTGGCTGGCGATGACATAAGAGTGGCAGCTGTGTACAACAGGGTAGTATCTACTGTCTCTATGTGTAGCAGGTGACATACATATGGAGGTTGATTCCTGACACACAATCCTACCAGTATGAACATAATAGCTCAATAGCTCTTGATTTACAAGTGGGCAGGGATGGATGGGTATTAAAGGCTACTTCCAGCTGTTGGTGCAATAGAATCATTCTAATTCTATGGTTGGTGCCCTTCTGCAGGCACGTGTCAGAATATGAATCTTCTTATGCAATATGTTTAATGGTGGCAACCTTCCTAGATTTACAGTAGGAGCTCTATGGCATTCTTCATAAAACAAGACATGATTAGATGGGATTCACACGTTAAAAGGATTAGGGAAGTGAAAGTTTCAGGACAAAGGGGAATTTGAGGTTATTGATCATGTGTACCAGTCAGCCACGTCGTCCATCTAGAACTACATCTCAGGCAAAAATGCCAAGCAGAAGGTTTCTACCCGATGAGACAAACAGCTAAACATAAATGAAATGTAAAGAACCAGCTCCAGCCTACAGTACAGAAAATACATGTCTAGGATAGGGGACCCTGACAAGTGAGGCTGTGGTTGTTGCACAGATGGTATATCACCCTGGGAGCCAGGGAAATGGCTCTGGTGATTCTGCAAATATGGGCACCGTTGGCATTTTTTTTTTTAAAAATCACACTAAATTAGATTTGACTCGATTTTCACACAACATCTTTAGCATTCTATTTTAGTTTAAAACAGAATGGGTTTTTGGAATATTTGGTTTAACCGTCTATAGGACACTACCACATTAAGAAATAATTATTTAAATTCCTTAAACCATAAATACTGGCCTGCACTGGCTGTGATTGTATACCTGCATAGAGGCTACCATCAACAATGTAATTTCTAGTTGAAATTGTTATACGTTTATCCTTTTTCCAGTAGTTACAGTATATTGGGAACAAGTGCGTTTACACTTGAAGTACAATTGAAGTCAGAAGTTTACATACACCTTAGCCAAATACATTTAAACTCAGTTTCACAATTCCTGACATTTAATCCTAGTAAAAATTCCCTGTCTTAGGTCAGTTAGGATCACCACTTTATTTTAAGAATGTGAAATGTCAGAATAATAGTAGAGAATGATTAATTTCAGCTTTTATTTCTTTCATCACATTCGCAGTGGGTCAGAAGTTTTACATACACTCATATAGTATTTGGTAGCATTACATTTAAATGGTTTAACTTGGGTCAAACGTTCCGGGTAGCCTTCCACAAGCTTCACACAATAAATTGGGTGAATTTTGGGACATTCCTCCTGACAGAGCTAGTGTAACTGAGTCAGGCTTGTAGGCCTCCTTACTCACACACGCTTTTTCAGTTCTGCCCATACATTTTCTATACGAATGAGGTCAGGGCTTTGTGATGGCCACTCCAATACCTTGACTTTGTTACTTAAGCCATTTTGCCCCAACTTTGGAAGTATGCTTGGGGTCAATGCCATCTATTTTGTGAAGTGCACCAGCCCTCCTGCAACAAAGCACCCCCACAACATGATGCTGCCACCCCCGTGCTTCACGGTTGGGATGTTGTTCTTCAGCTTGGAAGCCTCCCCCTTTTTCCTCCAAACATAACGATGGTCATTATGGCCAAACAGTTCGATCTTTTCCCTATGTGCAGTTGCAAACCGTAGTCTGCCTTTTTTATGGAGGTTTTGGAGCAGTGGCTTCTTCCTTGCTGAGAGGACTTTCAAATTATGTCGATATAGGACTCGTTTTACTGTGGATATAGATACTTTTGTACCTGTTTCCTCCAGCATCTTCACAAGGTCCTTTGCTGTTCTGGGATTGATTTGCACTTTTCGCACCAAAGTACGCTCATCTCTTGGAGACAGAACACGTCTCCTTCCTGAGCGGTATGACGGCTGAGTGGTCCCATGGTGTTTGTACTTGCGCACTATTGTATGAACGTGGTACCTTCAGGCATTTGGAAATTGCTCCCAAGGATGAACCAGATTTGTGGAGGTCTACAATTTGTTTTCTGAGGTCCTGTCTGATTTCTTTAGATTTCCCCATGATGGATAAGAGCGTCTGCTAAATGACTTAAATGTAAATGTAATGTCAAGCAAAGAGTCACTGTTTGAAGATAGGCTAATTGATGTTATTTGAGTCAATTGGAGGTGTACCTGTGGATGTATTTCAAGGCCTATCAGAAACTTCTAAAGCCATGACATTTTCTGGAATTTTCCAAGCTGTTTAAAGGCACAGTCAACTTAGTGTATGTAAACTTCTGACTCACTGGAATTGTGATACAATGATTTATAAGTGAAATAATCGGTCTGTAAATAATTGTTGAAAAAATTACTTGTGTCAAGCACAAAGTAGATGTCCTAACCGACTTGCCAAAACTATAGTTTGTCAACAAGAAATTTGTAGAGTGGTTGAAAAACGAGTTTTAATGACTCCAACCTAAGTGTATGTAAACTTCCCACTTCAACTGTATGTGTACATTGTGGCGGTAATAGTAAATTGGACTAGGTAAAAATAAGTGGTTGGAAAAGGATTATCATTGATTGCTATAAAGAAAGTAAAATATAATTTGATAAGCAGTATTAAGCAGAGGTATTCCCATTGAAAAATAAGCTACTTCTGGTAATAACCTGGAAATAGTCATTACCGACATTTTGTTGTGGTTATGGCAATTGGCAACATTTTGGGATTTCACTGCCAGGCCACAAGGTTTACTTGGTTAGTAGAATCAGCCATCATTTGTTAATTCCAACCACAACATAATGAGATATATAATTTCAAATCGATGAGAATCTAGATGAATTGGCTCAGTTGGTAGAGCACGGCGCTTGCAAAGCCAATGTTGTTGGTTCGATTCCCATGGGGGACCAGTTTGGGGAAAAAAATATAAAAATGAATGCACTCACTACTCTAAATCGCTTTGGATTAGAGCGTCTGCTAAATTCCTAAAATGTAAGAAATGTTGTTTTTTGTTTTACTGACGTTGCGGTAATGACGCAGTATAAGCAATATTCAAAGTGGCATTTCTTGGAGGTGGAGATATACTCTCCATGTCATATCCTTGTTCTCCACTTTCACTTCGCAGTTCTTTTGTGATTTGACAAAATGTTGACTTACCACTAATTGTTCATTTTGTTCAGAGTGATGGTAATGAAGCAATAACCTGAGGCAACTATTTTGTGTAAAAAAAAGTAACAAATGGCTTACGCACATAAAATATTTATATAGTATCCATTTACTTTGACTCTTTCCAACAGGTGCGTTAAATATTTTAAAATGATAAAAATGTCTAAGTGTAATATATAGCATCATATCAAAAGTGTGGGAGTGAGAAGAAATAGAACCCCAGACCTACAGGGACAGAGCCCAAACAAACACATCAGGTTGAGCCCTGCACTCCACAGGCATGAAGTACAACAGGGGATATGGTCATAGGAGCCAGGCTAAATTCATCACACTAAAACACACTGGAAAAGCCATATCTAAAAGTTACTGGTCTTGGATTCTTGTCAGGGTGATGGCTTTGAATGTGCCCCAATTCCAGATACTAGGTGGTGAGGCAGGAAAATAAATATGAAGCGCTTGTCATTTATATTGGTGAAGAGTTAATATGAAAGGATAGTATGTCATGTCATGAAACTGGAGGTGGCCCAAACAGACAATGCAGTACACTATAATTAGCCAGCTGCTGTGAGTGGAGTGGTGACATCATTGGGGGAGCAAGCCCATACTGGCTATGCAGAATACTGTCTGAGGGATGGGGTAAAGTATACTCTATTCCCAGGGCCTATACAGGGCTCTAATCAAAAGTAGCGCACTATATAGGAAATAGGGTGCCATTTGGGACGGAATCACTGACGGCAAGTGTTGGGCTCAGGATAAATGCCTTGTGGTCTTTGCCGTCCTCCCCTCCCCCTGTACAGTACTACCATGTACCAACAACCCCAGTGGGTCTGTCTGTAGAACTGTCTGGTGGTCTTATCTATTAGAAGCTGATACACTGGGCTAAATGGGAAGGGGAGTCATGTGCTGGTCCCAAGGCTGAGGTACGTTGTCTGACCACCAACATGGAGGGAGGGGTGGAGCCACACTATCCCCCAGTCAGACCCTTGCAGCCCCACAGGAACAGAACAGATAGAGACTTAATACAGGGCCGCAAACTGTTGACACAAAAAGGTGAGAAAAAAAAGGAAATGCAAAAAAAGATTGCTGTGAAGCGCAATAAAAATATTTACAGAGAACAACAAGTACATTATACACATTTGATTAATCTCAATAATCCTAACTTTCCAAACCACAATAGACAATAAATAGTGCCCACGGGTATGGGGAGTTTGGCTCGTTGGTCTGTCTACAAGGTTTAGCATGACGTCATGATCACCTCAGTCTCCCCAGACAGGAACACACAGAGCACTGGAACATCGGACCAATTCAGAGCTCAGTTTAGTTGTTCCAGGTTTTGGACCCCCCCCAATCAACATTTCATTGTTTTTTTTTAAATGACCATTTCTGCATGCTAACTGGCTACATAACACATAGGCACACAGAAACAGGCATTACAGGCATTACTTCAGAAAGATGCAGGAAATACCCATCACTGATGCTTTATTCTCATGAATTCGGAGAAACCAATTTAACTACTTCTCTAATAAGTTACTTTCTGTGGTCAGTCCAGAGGCTCAGCCAATGATTTCGATACGAGACCCCGTTCAGGATTCATGTGGATGGTCTATTTTGAGATCAAAACAGTGTATCGGCAACCAGCACGTAAACCACAGCATGGCCAGGAGGGGTGTTTCCAAGACCACTGCAGTGTGTCTGTGGGTTGTGGGGTGTGTCCTCGTCTCCACAGCTCTCTTACGGCCTCATATGGTTTAGCATTCCAGCACAGGCTGCTAACGGCCCCCAAGGGGGCCGGCTGCTAACGGCCCCTATGGGGGCCGGCTGCTAACGGCCCCTATGGGGGCCGGCTGCTAACGGCCCCTATGGGGGCCGGCTGCTAACGGCCCCTATGGGGGCCGGCTGCTAACGGCCCCTATGGGGGCCGGCTGCTAACGGCCCCTATGGGGGCCGGCTGCTAACGGCCCCTATGGGGGCCGGCTGCTAACAGCCTCTATGGGGGCCGGCTGCTAACAGCCTCTATGGGGGCCGGCTGCTAACAGCCTCTATGGGGGCCGGCTGCTAACAGCCTCTATGGGGGCCGGCTGCTAACAGCCTCTATGGGGGCCGGCTGCTAACAGCCTCTATGGGGGCCAGACACCAACCTAAAGAACCCTCACGTGAACATGCTGCATCAGAGACACTCAGAACAGAGGCCGGGGATAATAAAGCAGACACACACTTCTATACTACGTCGGTTCTGGGCGTTCCATCCTCTCCTCGGTGGAGGACAGAACAAATTAACCAGGGAAGGAGGGAGAGAATCTAATTACAGGGCAGATAAGAGGCAAAGGGAATACATGCAATAGAAGAACTGTCTGATGACACTGCCACTGTTTGGGCTTGTGACAGACTTAAGCTGCTTATTACACTCAGTCATGGCAGCAATGTTTTTTTCTCCAAAAGATAGTCACAAAGATGGTTTCTGAGCTTCCTTCCCACACACTGAAAGCACAACATCACTGTCAAGGCAAAGCCCATGAGTTGTTCTTGGGTCTGAGCTTAGTGCTAAGGGTTGGGTCTGAGCCTAGTACTAAGGGTTGGGTCTGAGCCTAGTGCTAAGTGCTCTGACAAATAATAGCTGCACAAACAAAACAAAGTAGCATTGAGCCCTATCTGTTTAATGTTAGCCGTAGTGATAGCTTAACGAAACGTAGTGAAGTATTGACGTGTCCCCTAGACACTGATCTTGGGTCAGTGTATAATTTCTCCCATTAATGGTTAAGGTTAGGATTGAGGGAGGAGAAGCTGATTCTAGATCTGTACCCAGGGGAAAGTGTCTCTGTGGTGACCTTACTTACCGAGCTCTCCCTTCAAGGTCATCAGTTCCTGGGACAGGTCCCTGCGCTGCTTAATGACCTCATCATGCTGGGAAACAAACACATTGTTAGTGGTCATTTAAACTCAGTTTGGGGCTTTGGTTCGCTGGCACACTGCAACAGGCTTGAGCCCCACACACACACACACAGTTCAGTAAGAAGAACCTAAAAAATGTAATTCGTATAACAGCTTTCAATTCAATATCCTTTCGAATACTATGCGGTCATTTTAGATGCACACAGACGCATATTGTTGATTCATGACAAGCACTTCTGGGATAAATCCAATGACAGTAACAGCTTAATTAGTGTACAAGACCTCTCCATCTCAACTTCATTTCATTAACAGGATATTGAGCCAAATAGCACAGTTATATCGCTCCTCAGCTAACAAATGCAACACATTGAGAAAACATAGGCAAAGCCCCCTCCCCCCAACCCCTATGCAACTGAGCGGAGACAGAAACCCTAACACCCATTCTCTCTACCCCCAGCTACTTGACATTCTCTATTCCTTGCCTTCTCCTCTTTCTACTTCCCCTACTCGCTCTCTCTCTCCCCATCTTTACAGAGGCTGCCCTAGCTGCAGTGCTCCTCCCAAACTGACGCAGAGGGAATCCCCCACTAACGGGTCTTATACTCCTCAACAAATCCACCGGACACAGCACCAACTGAGGACCACAGGCCCTGTTACTGTCCTGGAAAAATCTCCCTCAGAAGAAGGATAACAGAACACAAAAAATAGACAGAAACTAATGAGTCAGGCACAGAACAGACAAGTCAAATAAAAGAATCGTATCCTCTAATGAAGGGTCAGCGAGACAGAGTTAGCAGTCTTTCCTGTCCCCTGCTCCCCATCCCCATTACAGACAGAGTAGAGCAAAAGATAGAAGTCCTTTACCCGGTCTCCAGAGCAGGGAGGGCTAAGGCACGCTCTGCTCCCTGAGCAGCCCATGGTCCAGCCTCAGGGAGTCTCCCCCAGGCTACAGAGGCCCAGCACACCAAGACACGAATGACAGCAGCACAGGTGGACACCACCTCCACACACACTCCTCTCTAGGACTGCTCCAACTACATCTGACTGAGGCACGACTGAAAACGGCACTCCATTGGCCCTGCTATCTGAGTGCTGAGAGCTTTACCATATTCTCCCTAAGAGAGCGACAGACTGCAGAGTGGGACAACCTCACAGCTGAGCGGAGGTCACTTTAAGGTGGTGGTAGTAACAGGCAGCAGTGGTAAAAGGCAGAGTGGAGCAAATAAGATAGGGTGCGTCAAAAATGGCACTCATTTCCCTTTATAGTGCACCGTATGGGCCCTGGTGAAAAGTAATGCACTACATAGGAAATAGGGTGCCATTTGGGACACATCCATACAGGCATTTACACCTCACTGAGTAGCAGGAGAGGGCTGTGCAGTGACCTTCCCAAGGGACGACACCAGAAGGGTTCATTACTACCACAACCCCTCCCCCCCTTCCTCCACCATACATTAAATCATTGTTTTTATATCATATTTCTATGCCATTTCTATCCTATTCCTCTAACATACAGTTGATTCAGTGCCAGCTAGATATATGATCATTGGGACAGCATGACAGTGGGATGGTAATGAATAAACTAGTATCATCATTGGGACACCATGACAGAGGGATGGTAATGAATAAAATAGTATCATCATTGGGACAGTATGACAGAGGGATGGTAATGAATGAACTAGTATCATCATTGGGACAGCATGACAGAGAGATGGTAATGAATGAACTAGTATCATCATTGGGACAGCATGACAGAGAGATGGTAATGAATGAACTAGTATCATCATTGGGACACCATGACAGAGGGATGGTAATGAATAAAATAGTATCATCATTGGGACAGTATGACAGAGGGATGGTAATGAATAAACTAGTATCATCATTGGGACAGTATGACAGAGGGATGGTAATGAATGAACTAGTATCATCATTGGGACAGCATGACAGAGAGATGGTAATGAATAAACTAGTATCATCATTGGGACAGTATGACAGAGGGATGGTAATGAATAAACTAGTATCATCATTGGGACAGTATGACAGAGGGATGGTAATGAATAAACTAGTATCATTGGGACAGTATGACAGAAAGCTGATAATTAATACATTTGCCTTTATCTCCTATTTTCAAGGATAAAGACAAATCATTATTGGTCTGTCTGCTGTGGGCCCCACATGTAATCTTACCGAGGGTCTGATTTGTCAAACGCCTTTTCAGTTTAATTGAACAAATACACTGAGTGTACAAAACATTACGAGCACCTGCTCTTTCCATGACAGATTGACAAGGTGAAAGCTATGATCCCATATTGATGTCACCTGTTAAATCCACTTCAGAACAGTGTAGTTGAAGGGGAGGAGACTGGTTAAAGAAGGATTTTTAAGCCTCAAGACAATTGAGACATGGATTGTGTATGTGTGTCATTCATAGGGTGAATGGGCAAGACTTTAGTGCCTTTGAACGCGGTATTATTTAAGTGCCAAAAGATTTAAGTGCCTTTGAACGGGGTATGGTAGTAGGTGCCAGGTGCACCGGTTTGAGTGTCAAGAACTGCAACGCTTGCTGGTTTTTCATGCTCAACAGTGTGTACCCACCACCCAAAGAACTTCAAGCCAACTTGGCAATTGTGGGAAGCATTGGAGTCAACATGGGCCAGCATCCCTGTGGAATGCTTTCAACACCTTGTAGTCTTATGGCCTGATGAATTTAGGCTGTTCAGAGGGAAATATATGGTGCGACTCAATATTAGGAAGGTGTTCCTAATGTTTTGTACACTCAGTGTATGTGAGCACTTCATGTCATTTGGAGGACACGCTACCCTCGTCTCTGAATGTCTACATTTCCCAGACCTCCACCATAATGATACAATACATAAGGTTTACAATGACCCTCCGCGAGTTCAATAAAACCTCCAGTAATCAATCCACATTCAGATCTAATGGTCTGGAAATGTTATGTGAAAAAGTCATACAGATGTAGGATCTTAATTTGATTATTCTTTTGTTGCTGAGAATTTGCAAACTTATAGTGTATGAGTTAAAAAGACTTCAGAGTCATTTCTATTTTGAAAATTGACTTGATTTGCCCTAAATAAAAAACAAACAAAAAACAAAAATGTCGATTAATTATAGTCCACATAATAATTCACATGTCCTTTTGCTGCAGGATCATTTTCCTGCTGTAGCAAACTGGCTCAAATTAAGACCCTACATCTGTAGCTACAAAAGGAAGAGGAAGGAAGGGCAGGCAGACAAATGATCATAGAAAGGTCTGGAAAGTGGGGGACAATAATAAAGGAGGGTTATTATCGAACATCCTTATTTAAATAGTAATATTCTTTACATACAGTAATTAACATTCACTTTTGAATCCACCACGGTCTCTTCTTCTACAGATACTACGGTAATCCATGTCCAGTGCTGGCAGGAATCAGCTAAACAGGTGATAAGAAACAGAACTCAACAACACACCACCTTTTCCAGTGTTTGGTTGTGGCTCGTAACCATATCAAGTCAACAGCTGGGACATTCTCACACAGACATGGCAAGGCCCAACCTATTCCTAGCCTATTGACTGGCTAACAGATTCCAATACTGTACACAGTGTTCAGAAACAGACTGATTCCCCAACAGAACAAGTGCCACCCACAGCCTATTCATACACTCCCAATAGATCAAAGTGACATTGGACCATCGAGTCCTTGTAATGATAATTAAATAAGGCAATATGACATACTGATAACACCCACATACTGAACCTGTTGAAACGTGACAATAGATCTCTAATGAGGATACCATTGACTTCCGATGAGAGTGCAGGAGCTAGTGATTGTCACTGTGTCAGAGAGGGGGACAGAGGGAGCTGAGACAGCTGTTGTACCACCATCACAGACACCAGGAACTCTGCTGTTTTTCTGCCGGTTCAGATAATCACTTTCACAGCCCGTCCACCGTCCATCCAAACACAAGGACCCGAGTCCAACTTTAGAGACTGGAGATCCCACGGAGACGGAATGTAGTGTGTGTGTGTGTGTGTGTGTGTTTGGAAATTAACTCTTGAAATCATCAACATCTTTGGAACAAGGAGCTCATCTAACTGACAGGGCTTAAGCAGAACAATAAGCATTTAACCTCGATGTATTTCATCAGTGTTTTGACAGCAGTCTGGTGATAAGGAAAGCCCTTCTGTCAACTCTCCCAGTCTCTGTCCCTTTCCTAAATCACTCTACACATGCATTCTAAACTTTCAACAAATGGAATGTAGCCCTGTTCTGACATGTACTGCCAGGGTTCTGGAGACGGTCCCTCAAACAGTTAAGAGGGGGGGGGGGAAGTCAGCTAAAAATAATTTCACAAGAATGGTGCAAGTTTATCCAGAGCCCATATTTCTCCATCCACAAATGTTGAAACTCTCCCTCTCTGGATTCTAAGTGACCATAGCAACAGAACTGTTCCCCAAAGGACAACATCTGTCAACACACCTCCAGTACTGGCTACTGCTGCCTAGAAAAACTACTTTGGACAATTGCAGGCATGTAGGCTACATTTATCCCAAGTCCAACGGGTGGATTCATTTTTGCCAATCAAGAGAAACAGGGTCTCTAAAATAGACAATGACAGCACACCCCTGGTTGATTCACCACACACCACTAATGTCCTATAGAAAGCTGAACATGAATACACAATCCACTTTACACTAATGCTTACGGCATATGAGCACCCACAGATGCCGTAAATGATCACCCAGACGCATCCACAGTGTCTGGTTTGTATCAGGAGCTGAGCTCAGGGCACGACTGGCAGTGATGTCAGATAAGGGGCCTCCGGGAGAAAGGCCTAACAGACATGGGGTGAGTCCCGATTGGAACACCCTATCCCTAGATAGTGCAATACTTTTTACCAGGGCCCATAGGGAAGAGCACTATGCAGGCGGGAATAGGGTGCCATTTGAGACACAGCCATGACGTCTACCTCACTGTATCAACCCCAGTCTGACAACAGCCAGAACCAGAGACAGGTCCATGTAACTGATATTCCCTTCTCTGTGAAGAACAGCGAGTATAAAAACTAATAAACTGCTAATGAATAACAACTCATTTGGAAGTGACGATTAGAAATAATCTCTGTACCAGGATCAGTCTCAGTGGCGGCAGTGCTCAGTGGCGGCTAGGCCTAGTGGTTAGAGCGTTGGACTAGTAACCGGAAGGTTGCAAGTTCGAATCCCCGAGCTGACAAGGTACGAATCTGTCGTTCTGCCCCTGAACAGGCAGTTAACCCACTGTTCCTAGGCCGTCATTGAAAATAAGAATTTGTTCTTAACTGACTTGCCTAGTAAAATAAAAGGTAAAAGAAATTTTAAAAAGTTTTTAAAAAGTGCAGTTTCTCATGGACAGTGAATGACATGGGAGTCATAACTATGTTGTTATTGATGAAGAGGGGAGAGCAGAAGTCTCAACCTCAGCAGGCTGATAATTACTGTCACCATCACTGAGAAACACAGCAGTCACCCAGTGTTTAAGACCTTAACCAGGCAGCAGGGATAATGAAGGGGAAAGAAAAACACGTGCATTTGGAGGCAAAGGGGCTTTGGCAAGTCAGCCATTTCCTCAAAAGGACCTGTGGTAGCCTCTCAAATGGTACCCTATTCCCTTTATAGTGCACTACCCTATAGTAGTAGTGGACTATAGAGGGAAAAGAGTGCATTTAAGGACACAGCCCTGTAACTCTAGTGAACTACTGCCTTTATCTAATACTGTAGACTATGGTCCTAGTCTATCTAACATGGAAATGTATAGGTGAAAGGTCAAATAATATGGTAGTATAAATGATAGTGTAAAGATGAAAGCCTTGAAAGGTCACATGACAGTGCTGAGAGCAAATGGTCAGTCCTCTCCTGAGGAAGCTTGTCACTTTATACACTGTAGTTGTTGAGTGTGTGTGTGCGCGCATGATAAGATAAATGTATAGAGGACTTTAAATCTTTTCGTTTTTCAATATTTTAAAAACTTCAACGCACTAGTACAAACATTTTCTGAAGCATATCAGCAGGGCCAAATCTAAAGTTAGTTTGCACTAATCTGGCCAAGGTTAAGTGAAATGCACTACATGACCAAAAGTATGTGGAAACCTGCTCGTCAAACATCTCATTCCAAAATCATTGGCATTAATATGTAGTTGGTCCCCCCTTTGCTGGTATTACATCCTCCACTCTTCTAGGAAGGCTTTCCACTAGATGTTGGAACATTGCTGAGGGGACTTGCTTCCATTCAGCCACAAGAACATTAGTGAAGTCGAGCACTGATGTTGGGTGATTAGGCCTGGCTTACAGTCGACGTTCCAATTCATCCTAAAGGTGTTCGATGGAGTTGAGGTCAGAGCTCTGTGCAGGCCAGTCAATTCTTCCACACCGATCTAGACAAACCATTTCTGTATGGACTTTGTGCACGGCGGCATTATGCTGAAAAAGGGCCTTCCCCAAACTGTTGCCACAAAGTTGGAAGTGCAGAATCGTCTAGAATATCATTGTATGCTGTAGAGTTAAGATTTCCCTTCACTGGAACTAAGGGAACCTAGCCTGAATCATGAAAAACAGCCACAGACCATTATTCCTCCTCCACCAAACCTTACAGTTGGCACTATGCATTTGGGCACGTAGCGTTCTCCTGGCATCCGCCAAACCCAGATTCATCCATCAGACTGCCAGATGGTGAAGCGTGATTCATCACTCCAGAGAATGCGTTTCCACTGCTCAAGAGTCCAATGGCGGTGAGCTTTACACCACTCCAACCGACACTTGGCATTGTGATCTTAGGCTTGTGTGAGCCTGCTCGGCTCGGCCATTGGAAACCTATTTTTTGAAGCTTTCGACGAACAGTCCTTGTGCTGATGTTGCTTCCAGAAGCAGTTTGGAACTCGGTAGTGAATGTTGCAACCGAGGAGACGTTTTTTACGGGCTATGCCTTGCAGCACTCGGCAGTTCTGTTTTGTGAGCTTGTGTGGCCTACCAATTCACAGCTGAGCCGTTGCTCCTAGTTGACCGGGGTAGCTCTAGCAGGGTTGAAATTTTACAAACGGACTTGTTGGAAATGTGGTATCCTATGATTAAATGTCACTGACGTTAAATGTATCCACGTTAAATGTCACTGAGCTCTTCAGCAAGGCCATTCTACTGCCAATGTCTGTCTATGGAGATTGCATGGCTGTGTGCTCGATTTTATACACCTGTCAGCAACAGGTGTGGCTTAAATAGCCAAATCTACTCATTTGAAGGGGTGTCCACATACTTTTGCATATATAGTGAAGCTATGTATCCCAGCAGGGTCTGATAGTGGCTGTTTTTACACTGTGTTTATGGAGACTGACTGGAAATCTAATGAAAACATGCCAATGACATCACCCAGTATACCGTTGGAGCAGACGCTCCTCCTAACCCCTTGCTACTAACTTTAAACGCTGTGTCGCTAGCGTAGTGGCGGCTTCCCTGTTCCATCTACTGCTGCCCCCTGGACACTTGGCTACATAGCTGATGACTGCTGGACTGTCCATTAATCACGGTACTCCATTCTGTTTATTTATTTTTTATCTGGCGGCCCCAGCCGCGAACTCAGGCTCTGTGTGTAGTTAATCCGACCCTCTCTGCCTAGTCATCGCCATTTTACCTGCTGTTGTTGTGTTAGCTGATTAGCTGTTGTCTCACCTGTTGTTTTAGCTAGCTCTCCCAATCAACACCTGCGATTACTTTATGCTTCGCTGTATGTCTCTCTCAAATGTCAATATGCCTTGTATACTGTTGTTCAGGTTAGTTATCATTGTTTTAGTTCACAATTGAGCCCCTAGTTCCACTCCTCACACCTCTGATACCTCCTTTGTCCCACCTCCCACACATACGGTGGTCTCACCCATTACAACCAGCATGTACAGAGATACAACCTCTCTTATCATCCCCCAGTACCTGGGCTTACCTCTGTACCCGCACCCCACCATACCCCTGTCTGCGCATTATGCCCTGAATATACTCTACCACGCCCAGAAATCTGCTCATTTTATTCTTTGTCCACATTGCTCTAGGCGACCAGTTTTGATAGCCTTTAGCCGCACCCTTATACTACTCCTCCTCTGTTCCGCGGGTGATGTGGAGGTAAACCCAGGCCCTGCTTGTCCCCAGGCACACTCATTTGTTGACTTCTGTGACCGAAAAAGCCTTGGTTTCATGCATGTCAACATCAGAAGCCTTCTCCCTAAGTTTGTTTAACTCACTGCTTTAGCACACTCCACAAACCCTGATGTCCTAGCCGTGTCTGAATCCTGGCTTAGGAAGGCCACCAAAAATGGAGATTTCCATACCCAACTACAACATTTTCCATCAAGATAGAACTGCAAAAGGGGGAGGAGTTGCAGTCTACTGCAGAGATAGCCTGCAAAGTCATATCAAACTTTCCAGGTCCAAACCCAAACAGTTCGAACTTCTAATTTTAAAAATGAATCTCTCCAGAAATAAGTCTCTCACTGTTGCCGCCTGCTACCGACCCCCCTCAGCTCCCAGCTGTGCCCTGGACACCATTTCTGAATTGATCGATCCCTCCCCCCCCCCCCCCCCCCAGCTCCCAGCTGTGCCCTGGACACCATTTCTGAATTGATCATCCCCCATCTAGCTTCTGAGTTTGTTCTGTTAGGTGACCTAAACTGGGATATGCTTAACACCCCGGCCATCCTACAATCTAAGATTGATGCCCTCAATCTTACACAAATCATAGAGGAACCCACCAGGTACAACCCTAAATCTGTAAACAAGGGCACCCTCATAGACGTCATCCTGACCAACTGGCCCTCCAAATACACCTCCGCTGTCTTCAATCAGGATCTCAGTGATCACTGCCTCATTGCCTGTATCCGCTATGGGTCCGCAGTCAAACGACCACCCCTCATCACTGTCAAACACTCCCTAAAACACTTCTGCGAGCAGGCCTTTCTAATTGACCTGGCCCGGGTATCCTGGAAGGATATTGACCTAATCCCGTCAGTTGAGGATGCCTGGTCATTCTTTAAAAGTAACTTCCTCACTATCTTGGATAAGCATGCTCCGTTCAAAAAATGCAGAACTAAGAAAATAGTGTCCTTGGTTCACTCCAGACCTGACTGCCCTCGACCTGCACAAAAACATCCTGTGGCGGACTGCAATAGCATCGAATAGTCCCCGCGATATGCAACTGTTCAGGGAAATCAGGAACCAATACACGCAGTCAGTCAGGAAAGCAAAGGCCAGAAGCAGAAATTTGCATCCTGTAGCTCTAACTCCAAAAAGTTCTGGGACATTAAAGTCCATGGAGAACAAGAGCACCTCCTCCCAGCTGCCCACTGCACTCAGGCTAGGTAACACGGTCATCTCCGATAAATCCATGATAATCGAAAACTTCAACAAGCATTTCTCAATGGCTGGCCATGCCTTTCTCCTGGCTACTCCAACCTCGGCCAACAGCTCCACGCCCCCCCCCCCCCCTCGCAGCTACCCGCCCAAGCCTCCCCAGCTTCTCCTTTACCCAAATCCAGATAGCAGATGTTCTGAAAGAGCTGGGCTTGACAATCTGGACCCTCTATTTCTGAAACTATCCGCCGCCATTGTCGCAACCCCTATTACCAGCCTGTTCAACCTCTCATATCGTCTGAGATCCCCAAGGATTGGAAAGCTGCCGCGGTCATCTCCCTCTTCAAAGGGGGAGACACCCTGGGCACAAATTGTTACAGACCTATATCCATCCTGCCCTGCCTATCTAAAGTCTTCGAAAGCCAAATCAACAAACAGATCACTGACCATCTCGAATCCCAATGTACCTTCTCCGCTGTGCAATCTGGTTTCCGAGCCGGTCACGGGTGCACCTCAGGTACTAAACGATATCATAACCGCCATCGATAAAAGACAGTACTGTGCAGTCGTCTTCATCGACCTGGCCAAGGCTTTCGACTCTGTCAATCACCATATTCTTATTGGCAGACTCAGTAGCCTCGGTTTTTCTAATGACTGCCTTGCCTGGTTCACCAACTACTTTGCAGACAGAGTTCAGTGTGTCAAATCGGAGGGCATGTTGTCCGGTCCTCTGGCAGTCTATGGGGGTGCCACAGGGTTCAATTCTTGGGCTGACTCTTTTCTCTGTATATATCAATGAGGTTGCTCTTGCTGCGGGCGATTCCCTGATCCACCTCTACGCAGACGACACCATTCTGTATACTTCTGGCCCTTCCTTGGACACTGTGCTATCTACCCTCCAAACAAGCTTCAATGCCATACAACACTCCTTCCGTGGCCTCCAACTGCTCTTAAACGCTAGTAAAACCAAATGCATGCTTTTCAACCGTTCGTTGCATGCACCCCCGCACGCCCGACTAGCATCACCACCCTGGATGGTTCCGACCTAGAATATGTGGACATCTATAAGTACCTAGGTGTCTGTCTAGACTGTAAACTCTCCTTCCAGACACATATCAAACATCTCCAATCTAAAATCAAATCTAGAGTTGGCTTTCTATTTCGCAACAAAGCCTCCTTCACTCACTCCGCCAAACTTACCCTAGTAAAACTGACTATCCTACCGATCCTCGACTTCAGCGATATCATCTACAAAATAGCTTCCAATACTCTACTCAGCAAACTGGATGCAGTTTATCACAGTGCCATCCGTTTTGTTACCAAAGCACCTTATACCACCCACCACTGCAACCTGTATGCTCTAGTCGGCTGGCCCTCGCTACAGACGCTCCGCCTTATCTCAGTTCACTGGTTACAATGGCAACACCCACCCGTAGCACGCGCTCCAGCAGGTGTATCTCACTGATCATCCCTAAAGCAAACACCTCATTTGGCCGCCTTTCCTTCCAGTTCTCTGCTGCCTGTGACTGGAACGAATTGCAAAAATCGCTGAAGTTGGAGACTTATTTCCCTCACCAACTTTAAACATCTGCTATCTGAGCAGCTAACCGATCGCTGCAGCTGTACATAGTCTATCGGTAAATAGCCCACCCAATTTACCTACCTCATCCCCCATACTGTTTATATTTATTTACTTTTCTGCTCTTTTGCACACCAGTATCTCTACCTGTACATGACCATCTGATCATTTATCACTCCGGTGTTAATCTGCTAAATTGTAATTATTCGCCTACCTCCTCTTTTTATTCCCCCACTGTGTTATTGACTTGTTAATTGTTTACTCCATGTGTAACTCTGTGTTGTCTGTCCACACTGCTATGCTTTATCTTGGACAGGTCGCAGTTGTAAATGAGAACTTGTTCTCGACTAGCCTACCTGGTTAAATAAAGGTGAAATAAAATAAAATATACTGTAACGGTAGAAGAAACACAGCATACTATGTATTAGTATTGACCTGAAAAGACTATTTGGCCAAGAGTTCTACAAATATTTGTTAAACTGTACTCAATTGTATAGCCTAAGCATGTGTTGATATGAGATTTTGTATGAAGTGCTGTATAAAATCTATTATAATAATAACAACAATAATAATAACGCCTCTAGTATGACCATAAGCTGTGCTGCAGCAACCAACATGGAGGATGGTGGCTGGGTGGGCTGGTCTGGGTAGTATTGTGAGCCAGGGAGAGGAGAGTTTGGATAAGCTCATCTGTAGTACACTGTGGTAAGATATCATTGGAACTAGAGAAATGACAACACTCCACCATGAGAACGAAAACAAAAAGAAACAGTGTGCTGAACACTCACACACCCAGTTCATACCGATCAAGAGCTGTGGCCAAGCAGCGTGAGCAACATGATTAAGAACCAATGTAATCTAATGTCCTAAATTACACTAGTTTCTCAATGTCTCCAATTCTATTAGTATAAAAAGCAACAATAACACCTGTACCAGAATTGAGTGTCTAAGTGTATGGTTAAGACATCCATACAGAAACATTACAGAAAAAAGGTATGAGTTCCTACCTCTGCCAGGGTCTGCTGCAGCACCACCACAATGGCCTCAAATTTGCAGTTACTTGCAGCCAGGAGTCCCTGGAGCTGATGGAGGCTCTGGTTCTTCCTCTCACACGGTGCCCGGTTCCTCTCCATGCCCCCCGCCAGCACCAGGTCTGGATGCCCATCCCTCTGGGGCGGCAGTGGCGCTGGTGACTGCTGTTGAGGCTGTGGGTGGCTCCGTGGTGTCGCCCTCGGTCTGTTCTTGTCCACTACAAGAGAACATCCACCGTTCAGCGTTGTTACAACATTCAGCATCATCATTCCCCCCTCCATGATCCCTGTGGCTGGGTAGATGACTAGCTACAGTAGCACCGCATAAACTCCAGCCTGAGACTACTACCAGTCTAGCACCAGCCTCCAGAGAAAGACAGACCAAGACTACTACCAGTCAGGCTCCAGCCTCCAGAGAGATACAGACCGAGACTACTACCAGTCTAGCTCCAGCCTCCAGAGAAAGACAGACCAAGACTACTACCAGTCAGGCTCCAGACTCCAGAGAGATACAGACCGAGACTACTACCAGTCTAGCTCCAGCCTCCAGAGAAAGACAGACCAAGACTACTACCAGTCTAGCTCCAGCCTCGAGAGAAACAGACCGAGACTACCAATTTACCTCCAGCCTCCAGAGAGATACAGACAGAGACTACTACCAGTCTAGCTCCAGCCTCCAGAGAAAGACAGACCGAGACTACCAGTCTAGCTCCAGCCTCCAGAGAAAGACAGACAGAGACTACCAGTCTAGCTCCTGCCTCCAGAGAGAAACAGACCGAGACTACCAGTCTAGCTCCAGCCTCCAGAGAGATACAGACCGACGCGCAGTAACACTCGCCCAGCTCATACAGGATGGCCGTCTGTCCAGTAAAGAAGGAGTAGAGGACAGTGGCACTGCCTGCCCAGGGAGGCATTAGCAGCAGAAAGATGATTCACAGAGCCATTATTTCCCAGAGAAAGAGAGAGATGCTCCACTCCTCCAGCCCCACCACACAGTATAATGGATCCCCCGAATGAGATTACATCTCCATCTCCTGATTCAATCTTCCTCCTGCTCTGCTCTCTGGACGGACGCAGTAGTCACCGGAGCCCGCTTATTTTAGCAGGGCCGTGCCAGTGGTTTTGATTTACATGAGCTTTATAAATATAACACCCCTCTGCATAATAACCGCATGGATCCAACTAATGAACAGAAGGCTGTTCGCCCTGCCATAGCTTATTAGAAGATAAAGGAGACTAAAGATACAGGCTTGTTACTAAAAGTGTTGCCATGAGGTAAAAAAATAATGCGGATGCGTTAGTTAGTGTGTTTGAGAACTTATCATTGATATTGGACACCTGCGGCTGGCTGGCAGGCTGGCTGGCTGACTAGCTGCAAAGCACTAGGTGCTGCTTGCCTCGTTCTGTTGTGGGAAAGTATGTAATGGGACAGTGAGGACAGGCTTCCACATAACGGGAATACCAGCTTTAATGAGGGAAAGATTGTACCAATGCCGTCCGGGGACACTTCCAGTCACATAACCCTGGGATTAGATTTAGAGGATTTAGGATGACAACCGGCCTCCCTAATTAAAACAAATGTGATGGTGATATGATGGTGTGTTCTGGTTTTGAATGGGACTGGTGAGTATATGGAGTACTGTAGAGTTCTATCGATGACAAACTCCACTCAGAGAAATTAACCGTCTACATCCTACATACACTTACGCGTGACGCTTTAAACATGAATATCCCTTTACAGACATACTATATTTACCCAGTAGCCCATAGATTAACATACAGGGGGAAAATACTCTGGTTAAATTTAGAGTGCCAAGGATGGCAGCATCCAACCACGTCACAACAGTGGGGGCTTCATTTCAAAAGGACCCTGACGGTCAGGTTAGTCAGATCTACAGTAGTATGTATTAATGACCTTCTTCAGGAAAGGATGTTAGGATACGGCTTTCAACCCCCATCTTAACATCCATATATTTACATTGTCATTTAGCAGACTCTTACCCAGTGCATACATTTTTCATACTGGTCCCCCGTGGGAATCATACCCACAAACCAGGCGTTGCAAGGACCATGCTCTAGCAATGGAGCCGCACGGGACCCCATATGAACAAACACTACCGGTCAAAAGGTTTAGAACACCTAGATTCAAGGGGTTTTCTTTGTTTTTACTATATTCTACATTGTAGAATAATAGTGAAGGCATCAACACTATGAAATAACACATATGGAATCATGTAGTAACCAACAACAACAAAAAAAAGTGTTAAATCCAAATATAATTTATATTTGATTCTTCAAATAGCCACCCTTTGTGTTGATGACCGCGTTGCATACTTGGCATTCTCTCAACCAACTTCATGATGTAGTCGCCTGGAATGCATTTCAATTAACAGGTGTGCCTTCTTAAAAAGCTAATTTGTGGAATTTCTTTCATTCTTAATGCATTTGTGCCAATCAGTTGTGTAGTGACAATGTAGGGGTGGTATAGAGAAGATAACCCTATTTGGTAAAAGAGCAAGTCCATATTATGGCAATAACAGCTCAAATAAGCAAAGGGAAACAACAGTCCATCATTACTTTAAGACATGAAGGTCAGTCAATATGTAAAATGAAGTACTTTGAGTTTCTTCAAGTGTAGTTGCAAAAACCATCAAGGTCTATGATGAAACTGGCTCTCGGGAGGACCGCCACAGGAATGGAAGACCCAGAGTTACCTCTGCTGCAGAGGATAAGTTCATTAGAGGTAACTGGCTCTCGTGAGGACCGCCACAGGAATGGAAGACCCAGAGTTACTTCTGCTGTAGAGGATAAGTTCATTAGAGGTAACTGGCTCTCGGGAGGACCGCCACAGGAATGGAAGACCCAGAGTTACCTCTGCTGCAGAGGTTAAGTTCATTAGAGGTAACTGGCTCTCGTGAGGACCGCCACAGGAAAGGAAGACCCAGAGTTACTTCTGCTGTAGAGGATAAGTTCATTAGAGGTAACTGGCTCTCATGAGAACCACCACAGGAAAGGAAGACCCAGAGTTACCTCTGCTGTAGAGGATAAGTTCATTAGAGGTAACTGGCTCTCATGAGGACCGCCACAGGAAAGGAAGACCCAGAGTTACTTCTGCTGTAGAGGATAAGTTCATTAGAGGTAACTGGCTCTCGTGAGGACCGCCACAGGAATGGAAGACCCAGAGTTACCTCTGCTGTAGAGGATAAGTTCATTAGAGGTAACTGGCTCTCGTGAGGACTGCCACAGGAATGGAAGACCCAGAGTTACCTCTGCTGCAGAGGATAAGTTCATTAGAGGTAACTGGCTCTCGTGAGGACCGCCACAGGAATGGAAGACCCAGAGTTACCTCTGCTGCAGAGGATAAGTTCATTACAGTTACCAGCCTCAGAAATTGCAGCCCAAATAAATGCTTCAAAGAGTTCAAGTAACAGACACTCAACATCAACTGTTCAGAGGAGACTGCCTGAATCAGGCCTTTATGGTGGAATTGCTGCAAAGAAACCACTACTAAAAGGACACCAATAAGAAGTTACTTGCTTCGGCCAAGAAACACGAGTAATGTGACATTAGACCGGTGTAAATTTGTCCTTTGGTCTGGAGTCCAAATTGGGGATTTTTTTGTTAGTTTTGATGTTTTCAGTATTATTCTACAATGTAGAAAATATGAAAAATAAATGAAAAACCCTTGAATGAGTAGGTGTTCTAAAACTGACCGGTGGTGTATGATTGGGGCGGCAGGGTAGCCTAGTGGTTAGAGCGTTGGACTAGTAACCGGAGCTGACAAGGTACAAATCTGTCGTTCTGCCCCTGAACAGGCAGTTAACCCACTGTTCCTAGGCAGTCATTGACAAATAAGAATTTGTTCTTAACTGACTTGCCTAGCTAAATAAAGGTAAAATAAACGGTAACGGTTCAACGGTAACACCAGAGGGTAATTTGTCTTCCAAATGTTTTATTGTTGTTGCTTTTTTCCCCCTAAGAATAAGGGTTTAGACTCGAAACAACATTCCTTACCCCAGGACACTTCCACAGTTGACTATCCAGGAAACAGGAAAAGGAGTACGGTGTCTGCATTGATCGGAATGTTGTGTTTGACTCGTCAATAAACAGATCAATGCAGACACAGTGCTCCTTTTTCTGTATTCTCCTGGATAGTCAAACATTGAAGTGTCCTGGGGTAAGGAATGTTGTTTGGATTGTCTCAAGACCCTCAGTCCAACAACGGAGTCACCTTTTTGGTTAAGCTGAAGTGTGTTTTGGTTCACTTTCTTTCCAAGGTTTTAACTGGAAGTACAAGTTAATGGATCCAAAACTGGAGTTGTGTCAGAAATGTCCATGTTTTGATTACCACTTCCTGATAATAGTATTTTGCTGACTGAAACAAAATTAACACTTCTATTAATAAAATAAAGTAGAAAACCACTAATTGAGACTAGTTAGCATATAATAGCTCACATGTAAATGAAGTAGCATTCATAAATCTTGCACAACCATTTAGTCTAGACTGGAAGCCAGCTGTTGGCTTGACCAGAACCACGCTGGTATTGAGGGGAGGGCTGTGTGGTATTGAGGGGAGGGCTGTGTGGTATTGTAGGTGTGAGATGTTCCGTGTTGTCTGGCGCCCTCTGCTGGTGATGTTAGAGGTCTCTGGACTCTGTGGGGATTCCTTATGAAACACTGCAGCCGCAGCCAAGACCTGCCCTGAAACACACATACATGCAGCATAGCCCTGCCCACACACAATATGATAGGCAGGCATTGGAAATACTGCTGTGGATACTACGTAGGTCTCAATTCGGAGTAAACTGACCTGTTGAATCATTATATGTATTAAGGAAAATATGTAAAGATCATAGTTTCTAATCAGTTCACGAATTGAGATTGACAATTTCTTAAGCTTTCTTCAAAACAGTTTGACTGCCCTAATATAGCCACATATCCACTTGGGAGATTGGATCAGGAACTTTGATGATGTCATGGAATTTCATTCCCTCTTTAGGGAGTGAGTCCTGGGGTAAAAATGGACATTATGCAACAGAACCAGAGTGTTCCAATAATTAATGTTAATCTCTTTTACCTGTATTACTTGAAACAGTCCCAAGAGGCAGCTGGCCATGCTCTCTAGAGTCTAGACAAAGCAGCGTTGTCACTAGTTACCACAGCCACAAAATAAAAATGGTCTATTTTATAAACATTCAAACATTTGGTTTTTGTTCTTAATTTAAGGTTAGGCATAAGGTTAGCAGTATGGTTAAGGTTAGGTTTAAAATTCAGATTTTATGAGAAATTCTAGAAATAGGAAGGATTTAGTGACAACCACAAAACAGGTGTTTGTTGCCATCCAACTAGTGTCTCCCATGGCAAGAGAGCACCTACAACTATTTTGACCAAGTATCCAGATAAGGAGAGGATGACATAACATGGAAATTGTAATTCACTCTTTCTCCTAGCTCTGTAGCTATTCTGTTCCCACTGACACCATAGAGTGAGGGGTTTGCTGGTGCCACCAGGGGATGGCACACCATAGCACAGTGCATGATGAGAGGCTGACCACAATAACATTATTGTACAGCTGTGGGGTGATGGAATAATACCAGTAAACGTGCTAAGTGAAACGCTATTGATTCTGAACAATCCCTTCTCCAAACGGCACTTAAATTCAGAAACTAACTCAGGCCATGTTATTCAATATAATTTTCCCACTCTTTCAAATGAATAACTTGGTACTGACTGTTACAGGGGAAAACATTGAAATACAGGTAACTGCCCAAATAAAATAAACATCAACATAAAGTGTTTTAATAGGGCAGTTACCTGTCCAAATAAAGATTGTACAAGAGTCTGGAACTCTATTGGAGGGATGAGACACCATTGTTCCACAAGAAATTCCAGAATCACTCCAGAATCTCCCATAAGTGTTCAATTGGGTAGATATCTGGTGACTGAGACTGCCATGGCATATAGTTTACATTGTTTTCCTGCTCATCAAACCATTGAGTGACCACTCACACCCTGTGGATGGGGGGGGGAAACTGTCATCCAAGGTTGAAAAAAATAATGGCCAAAATACACAGCTCTAAGCATGATGGGATGTTAATTGCTTAATTAACTCCGGAACCACACCTGTATAGAAGCACCTGCTTTCAATATACTTTGTATCCTTCATTTACTCTACGACGCAGCGTAACACAGAATTAAGCCAATTCCACAACACCAATTCAGCTCTGATATGTGCTGTTGACCAAGCCGGTGTGTTCTAGTCCTTCAGTGGGATCAGGTGTGGAGCATTCATTCTGCTGACATGTTGTTCAGGGGGTTAGAAAGCAGATAGGGTTTATTTTGCCATCTCTTTGTCAGGGGTCATGCAAGCACGGCTAATTCATTCTCCAGCTGAAATATGTCATCTATTGAACTGAGAGAAAAAAAAATGACCCAGATTACATAGACCGTAGTGACATCTAGGTAAGAGAAGTAACCTTTAAATGGTTTTTCATCATGTCAGAGGGTTAAGTAGACTATTGTAGGGCTGCACAATGAATCCCATTTTAAATCAGAATTGTAATATTGACATGTGCAATACGGATTCTATTTTTTTACACCATGAATGTAACATTCAAACCTAATAAGGGTCCCCCAGGGAAACGCTGACCAACATTTTGGTTCCTACCCAGTCACAAAAATGTCTACTGTACCTGTCCTTCTCATTAGTTGACATGCCAAATGACACCAAACCATCGAATCGGAATACTCATTTTATTTACGCTGAACAAAAATATAAATGCAACATGTAAAGTGTTGGTCCTCTGTTTCATGAGCTGGAATAAAAGATCTAAGAAATGTTCCATTCGCACAAAAAACGTATTTCTCTCAAATGTTGTGCACACATTTGTTTACATCCCTGTTAGTGAGCATTTCTACTTTGCCAAAAGAATCCATCCACATGAGAGGAGAGGAATATCGAGAAACATGATCATTACACAGGTGCACATTGTGCTGGGAACAATAAAAGGCCACTAAAATGTGCGATTTTGTCACACAACACCACATACAGTTGAAGTCGGAAGTTTACATACACTTAGGTTGGAGTCATTAAAATTAGTTTTTCAACCTCTCCCCAAATTTCTTGTTAACAAACTATAGTTTTGGCAAGTCAGTTAGGACATCTACTTTGTGCATGACAAGTAATTTTTCCAACAATTGTTTACAGCCAGATTTAATTTATAAATCACTATCATAATTCCAGTGGGTCAGAAGTTCACATACACTAAATTGACTGTGCCTTTAAACAGCTTGGAAAATTCCAGAAAATTGCCATGGCTTTAGAAGCTTCTGATAGGCGAATAGACATCATTTGAGTCAATTGGAGGTATACCTGGGGATGTATTTCAAGGCCTACCTTCAAACAGTGCCTCTTTGCTTGACATCATGGGAAAATCAAAAGAAATCAGACAAGACCTCAGAAAAAAAATATTGTAGACCTCCACAAGTCTGGTTCATCCTTGGGAGCAATTTCCAAACGCCTGAAGGTCCCAGGGTCATCTGTACAAACAATAGTACGCAAGTATAAGCACCATGGGACCACGCAGGCATCATACCGCTCAGGAAGGAGACGCGTTCTGTCTCCTAGAGATGAACGCACTTTGGTGTGAAAAGTGAGAATTAATCCCAAAACAGCAGCAAATGACCTTATGAAGATGCTGGAGGAAACAGGTACAAAAGTATCTATATCCACAGTAAAACGAGTCCTAAATCAACATAACCTGCACGGCCGCTCAGCAAGGAAGAAGCCACCACTCCAAAACCGCAATAAAAATGCCAGACTACGGTTTGCAACTGCACATGGGGACAAAGATCGTACTTTTTGGAGACATGTCCTCTGGTCTGATGAAACAAAAATAGAACTGTTTGGCCATAATGACCATCGTTATGTTTGGAGGAAAAAGGGGGATGCTTGCAAGCCGAAGAACACCATCCCAACCGTGAAGCACAGGGGCGGCAGCATCATGTTGTGGGGGTGCTTTGTTGCAGGAGGGCTGGTGCACTTCACAAAATAGATGGCAACATGAGGTAGGAAAATTGTGGATATATTGAAGCAACATCTGAAGACATCAGTCAGGAAGTTAAAGCTTGGTTGCAAATGGGTCTTCCAATTGGACAATGATCCCAAGCATACCTCCAAAGTTGTGGCAAAATGGCTTAAGGACAACAAAGTCAAGGTATTGGAATGACCATTACAAAGCCCTCACCTCGTTCCTATAGAAGATTTGTGGGCAGAACTGAAAAAGCGTGTGCGAGCAAGGAGGCCTACAAACCTGACACCAGCTCTGTCAGGAGGAATGGGCCAAAATTCACCCAACCTATTGTGGGAAGCTTGTGGAAGGCTACCCGGGATGTTTGACCCAAGTTAAACAATTTAAAGGCAATGCTACCAAATACTAATTGAGTGTATGTAAGCTTCTGACCCACTGGGAATGTGATGAAAGAAATAAAAGCTGAAATAAATGATTCTCTCTACAATTATTCTGACATTTCACATTCTTAAAATAAAGTGGTGATCCTAACTGACCTAAAACAGGGATTTTTTTACTAGGATTAAATGTCAGGAATTGTGAAAAACTGAATTTAAATGTATTTGGTGTATGTAAACTTCCGACTTATTTATTTTTTTACCTTTATTTAACTAGGCAAGTCAGTTAAGAACAAATTCTTATTTACAATGACCGGCCTAGGAACAGTGGGTTAGTTAACTGCCTGTTCAGGGGCAGAACGACAGATTTGTTCCTTGTCAGCTCAGGGATTTGAACTTGCAACCTTTCGGTTACTAGTCCAACTCTCTAACCACTAGGCTACCCTGCCGCCCCATATTGACTGCAGGAATGTCCACCAGAGCTGTTGCCTGACAATTTAATGTTAAATTTCTCTACCAAAAACCGTTTTAGAGAATTTGACACTACGTCCAACCAACCTCACAACCACATGTAACCACACCAACCCAGGACCTCCACATCCAAGCTTCTTCACCAGTGGGATCATCAGAGACCAGCCACCCAGACAGCTGATGAAATTGTGGGTTTGCACAACCAAAGAATTTCTGCACAAACTGTCAGAAACCATCTCAGGGAAGCTCATCATCCTCACCATCCTTGACCTGACTTTGGCGTCATAACACACACACAACAGACTTCAGTTTGGCGTTATAACAGACTTCGGTCGGCAAATGCTCACCTTTGATACCCACAGATTTCAACGTTGTAAACAGAGTGGCCCGTGGTGGCAGTGGGGTTATGGTATGGGCAGCATAATCCACGGACAACGACCACAATTGTAATTATTGATGACAATGCCAAGCGTCACGCCTGGTTGAAACCTGGCACCATCCCTACAGTGAAGAATGGTGGTGGCAGCATGCTGTAGGGATGTTTTTCAGTGGCAGGGACTGGGAGACAAGTCAGGATCGAGGGAAAGATTAACAGAGCAATCCTTGATGAAAACCTGCTCCAGAGCACTCAGGACCTTAGACTGGGGCGAAGGGTCACCTTGAAACAGGACAACAACCCTAAGCACACAGCCAAGACAACGCAGGAGTGGCTTTGAGAAAAGTCTCTGAATGTCCTTGAGTGGCCCAGCCAGAGCCCGGGACTTGAACCCGATCTAAAATCTCTGGAGAGATCCGAAAATAGCTTTGCAGCAACGCCCCCCCATCCAACCTGACAGAGCTTGAGAGGATCTGCAGAGATTGGCAGAAACTGCCCAAATACAGGTGTGCCACACTTGTAGCGTCATACCCAAGAAGACTCCAGGCTGAAATTGTTTTTATATATAAGAGAAATAAATACATACCGTGTTTGCTTTGTCATTATGGAATATTGTGTATAGATTGAGGGGGGGAAATACATTTTAGAATAAGGCTGTAACCTAACAAAATGTGGGGTCTGAATACTTTCCGAAGGCACAGTATATACAAAAGTATGTGGACACCCCTTCAAATGACTGGATTTGGCTATTTCACCAACACACGTTGCTGACAGGTGTATAAAATTGTGCACACCGTCATGCAATCTCCATAGACAAACATTGGCTGTAGAATGGCCTTACTGAAGCGCTCAGTGACTTTGAACGTGACACTGTCATAGGATGCCACCATTCCAAGTCAGCTCATCAAATTAAGTTAACTGTAAGTGCTGTTATTGTGATGTGGAAACGTCTAGGAGCAACAATGGCTCAGCCGCGAAGTGGTAGGCCACACAGCTCACAGAACCACCGAGTACTGAAGCATGCAGAGCGTAAAAATAGTCTGTCCTCGATTGCAACACTCACTTCATGAAATGCGTTTCCATGGCCGAGCAGAAGCACACAAGCCTAAAATCGCCATGTGCAATGTGGCGGCTGGAGTGGTGTAAAGCTCATCGCCATTAGACTATGGAGCAGTGGAAACGTGTTCTCTGGAGTGATGAATCACGCGTCACCATCTGGCAGTCCGATGAGTCTGGCTTTGGCTGATGCCAGGAGAGTGCTACCTGCCCAAATGCATAGTGCCAACTGTGAAGTTTGGTGGAGGAGGAATAATGGTCTGGGGCTGTTTTTCATGATTCTGGCTAGGCCCCTTAGTTCCAGTGAAGGGAAATCTTAACTCTACAGCTTACAATGATATTCTAGACGATTCTGCACTTCCAACTTTGTGGCAACAGTTTGGGAAGGCCCTTTCCTGTTTCAGCATAATGCCCCCGTGCACAAAGCGAGGTCCATACAGAAATTGTTTGTCTAGATCGGTGTGGAAGAAGTTAACTGGCCTGCACAGAGCACTGACCACCTCATCGAACACCTTTGAGATTAATTAGAATGCCAACTGCGAGCCAGGCCTAATCGCCCAACATCAGTGCCCTCAGCAGTGTTCCAACATCTAGTGGACTGTCTTCCCAGAAGAGTGGAGGCTGTTATAGCAGCATAGGGGGTACCCACTCCATTTTAATTCCCATGATTTTGGAATGAGATGTTCAACAAGCAGGTGTACACACAGTACATGGCCAAAGGTATCTGCTGCCTCTAACTTCTTGTCCTTTGTGATGTTGTCTGTGCCCAATATTGTTTGTACCGTGTTTTGTGCTGCTACCATGTTGTGCTCATGTGTTGCTGCCATGCTATGTTGTCATCTTAGGTCTCTCTTTATGTAGTGTAGACTCTCTTGTTGTGATGTAGGTTTTGCCCTATATTTTTATTTATTTTTAATCCCAACCCCCATCCCCGCAAGGAGGCCTTTTGCATTTTGTTAGGCTGTCATAGTAAATAAGAATTTGTTCAGAAGTGACTTGCCTAGTTAAATGTTTAAAAAAATAAAAATGTAATGTTTGAGTGAAACCTTATTTGGCTTGATTTGCCCAAACAAATGGATGCATTTTAAAAATAATCTGATGAGAATTTTCTGTGGGATTTGTCCTCTGTCACAACATTCCCACAGCTCAACCTAGTGAGTGCTGCTGAAAATAACCCACATGTCAGGCTGAAACTGGAGCAGTGGGTTTCCCTGCATGCAAGACGAAGAGTGCTCTCATGCATACATACAACACACAGTGCTATATGTCTTCCTATACTTGTGAGGACTTTTTGGGAACCAACAATTGATTCCTTTTTTAAAACACTAATTTTCTAAAACCATAACGCCTAACCCTAATTTGAACCCTAAATTTTTTTTTTTTACAAGTGAGGACCAGTAAAATGTCCTTTGTTCTCTGAATATTAGTTTGTTTACTATTCTTGTCATGACTCACAAGTATAAAACAAATATTTCTGAAATCAACATGATTGTCAAGAGAAATCCCATTGAGTATTTAATTTAAATAAAGTTGATAAAAAAAGCAATAGACTATAAGAAACATGTATTCCTCTAAATGGATGCAGGTAGGTAGCATAAAAGGTGAACCGCTCCTGGTAAACAAAAGCTAAAAATAGATTCACAAACAGCGCAGCTCTGTGTGAGTAGCACGAAGTGAGTAGCACGAAGTGAGTAGCACGAACGGCAATAACAGTGAAATTAGCCGGTGTAAAACAGAGGCTACAGCGGCGTAAGCTGTAGTGGTTTCCTGTGTTGGTGGTGCGGTATTAAACAGACCTGTGTAGAACACGCCGGTGTAAAACAGAGGCTACAGCAGCGTAAGCTGTAGTGGTTTCCTGTGTTGGCGGTGCGGTATTAAACAGACCTGTGTAGAACACGCCGGTGTTCTTCCTGCATCCTGACAGCTGCTGCAGGTTCCTGAGTAAACCCTTGGCCGCCAGCCGCACGTGGATGTTGACCAGTGAGAGTTTCATAGACCATAACATCTCTCCAAACACCAAGGAAGGGATATACCCAACACTAACTACTGTACTTTAAATCCCCAGAAAATCCAGAGGTAGAAGATGGTAAACTTGCTGTGCACCACATGCCAAAGATGGTCTCAGGGTAGAATGCCTCAGTTGACAGTAGTACTGAGACATGAAGAGAAAAAAACAGCAGCAGCAACCGTTACCATGTGAGAGCCCCTTCAGTCAGTTCACCATGGCAACAGGAACTCCTCCCACTCAGAATGAGGACCAGCAGCACATGCCCAGCTGGGAGAGAAGCTGGCAGGGGGGGCAGCAGGTTTTCAATAGCTCTGCCCTGGACAGATGTGACAGGCAGAGGCAGAGAAAGACATCCCTAATCCTGGAGTTCGAGCCAGCCTTCAGTTCAGACCATTCAGTGCTCAGACAAATATCTAGCAATAGAACTCTAGAATCTCCCAGAGCTGGGCGATGGTGGCAGAGGAGAGGGGGAGGGGAGTGGGATGGAACAAGGAGGGGGGAGGGGGAGGAGTGAACAGTGGAGACTGGAGCGAATGGTGGCTCAATCTGTGCTACTACTCACTAATTCACCCCTCCCTCCCTTTTGCTCCCTCCCTTCTGCTCCCCTTCACACCAGCAGAGAGAGGAGAAGAGAAATGGCAGGAGGTGATGGCTAGCTCATGGCAAGGTTGAGCCCAATGAGCTAAAAACAACCCTGCTCCCTTAGCCCTGCTCTCACAGTTCAACAGCTCTCAACACTACTGTACGGGGGCTCTCAACACTACTGTACGGGGGCTCTCAACACTACTGTACGGGGGCTCTCAACACTACTGTACGGGGGCTCAGTAAAGTCCCATCATCTCATTTACAGTAGATGCTATGACAGGGGGGATAAACTACATTACATTCTGGAGCTACAATTCATAACGAGAGGTCTGTTACTCCCCCTAGAAACAAAAAGGCCTACTGTCCAACATTCAGAAAGAAGTATTATGCAAATACTAAACAGCTTCAGCTGCCTTGAGTATAAAAGTGTTTTTACATATTCTGATTGTTTTGGGCAATTGAAACCGTTTCAGTAGAACATTATACATTTTATGCAGCCAAAGCATAGATGGCCACAAGCAAAACCACCTCCCACTAGCCACAAAGGACTATGGACATGAACACACAGTTGTATGTTTGTCTGCCAGAGAAACAAAGGGCTTCTCCTGTTAAGAGGCCTCATTATGTGTAACTACGGCAGATTGGCCACAGCTCTCCAGAAAAGGTCCTAGTCCACAAGGACTTTAGTCTAGAATAATGTAGTCAGAACGTAGAACCTCAAACCAGTGCAGTTTCAAACATTCTGGAGGTCAAGCCAAACAGCTTTTCTCGCAGACAAACTGCCAATCAAACAAACTGCCAATCAAACAAACTGCCAATCATATCTGGATATGATCATTGACCACATAAAAACAGAATATCTACATCTCAGATGGGCTTATTGAGTTGGGAAGTTAAACTCTTTTACAACAGAAAGTGTCAACACTGTAGGTAACTAAAACAACCATCTCACCAGGTAATACAGCGGCAGGGCGAAGAAGTCTTGATGAAGCAGTTCTTTTCATAGGACTGGCTCTGGACCTCGAGGGCACCCGATTGGTCGACTCTGTAGTTTTGCATCCTGCTGTGAATAATAAAATGTTCAGATGAGGCTCGGGGTTTGAGTGGATCTGAACCATCACTGTGCCCTGGCTATGAAGGGACTGAGAACTGCTGCATCAAAGCTAGTTCTGCCTGCTGAATGACATTTAAAAGGCTGAGGCCTCATACAGGACAGGGGACAGGGGCTACTGATGGGAACTTAGCTAAACACATTTAAAAGGTGTTTGAGCAGTACACATCTTATCAGGCACCTGGATAAGATCCATGTTCAATCTAATAAAACTCTACATACGTTTGATTTAACAGTGTTCATCAGCACCCTGTTGATGTATATAAACAAAAGCTTCAAGTCAGCATTTTGGTTCTCTAATCTATTTCCTAATCACCCAAATTTAGCTTCCCAGGCATTTGATAGCAGATGTTGTGAATCTAGAGAGGCTCCATCTAATTTGCGCTGCATTATGGGATTTTAGGTGATACACAAAACAGACTAACAACTAATCTGACTAGAATTTGGGAGATTGAGGGTAAAAAACAAGTAAAAAACAAACCGAGGAGAACAACAAAAAAAAGAACCTTCAGGAAGGAAACAAAACTAAATCTTGGGGGAAAACAGCCAATAGAAGAGTTGTTAGTCACTCGTTGGTTTTATGGATAACTACAGTATGTCTGTATGAGACTCCCATCTTACCAGGTCCTATGTTACTCCCTGGGTGTGAGAGGAGTCTAGCTTTTAACACTGGGGTCTTGCATGAGGCTGGTCTTCCCACAGACACCTGAGCTGCTCCTGCAGAAACTGTAGGGCAGATAACACAGTCAAATAGTTAAGACATACTTCCTCAGTATTCAGACACTCGACATCTAAACTTGATGTGATTTACCGTCTTAGGAATGGAACATTTAAATGTAATTTCTATCATTTACAAATGTAGGTACCATACTTCAGAATTCTATAAAACAACTCCACCTTATTTACAACAACAGAAGAGTACAGAGTGTACTAAAGAGATGGGCCATGGACTGAGAATGGATAATCATTTAATAGAATTATTCCAGGGCTCTAGAAAACAAAGCCAATGCAGACAAGACAATCAATTCTAAATCTGGTCTGACTTACTCTTCCATAGCCGTATTCTGGTCTTCCCGTTAAAAGCGGCTAACAAAGGGATGATACAGAAGCGATAGGATCCAATGAGCAGACATGTCAGCAGAGTGAGGTCACAGTGGGAGCCTGCAGCACTGCCTTGTGGGATCAATGAGGAATTGGTGAAAACCTGAGTAGAAAATTCAGTCCAAGTGCAGCTCCGCAGTCCCCCGTAACCAGACATTGGGAAGATGGAAAGATCGCAAACCCAAAACCAGAACGCAACAGAAATGTCTAAATATTCCACCGTGGTATTTCTGTGGTGTTGCACTCTTCCCCCTTTAGGCATCACTGTGACTGAACTACAGTGGAACAGACCCAGTCTCCTAGACAACCATGTGTGGGGGGACCCCAGTCTGGAAAATTGCTTAGCCAATCAGGTCACAGTATGCTGAAGATGCTGAAAGGGAAAAGGCCCATTGTCTAACAGGGCTAGCTCCCTCTCCCCCTCCCTCCCACTGTACAGCTCAAAAGTCAGACATTCCAAGTCATGCTTGTTAAGACACAATCAATGTTCTTATTAGAACCAATTTATTTCATTCATTTGACTGTGTAGGATTCATTATCCTTACAGACTAGCTCTGATGTTCATTTCAGACTTCTCAGAGGGTTTGAGCAGGACCATCGTCTAAGAACATAACTCAAAAATAATACCCATCCGAAAAAGGACATACCATTCTCAGACACTGCTGAACCTACTGAGGTGTATTGTAGACTTTCCTTTGCAGTATGTGATTTCATATAGAAACAAATCACAGGAACAATCACAGGATGAAAAATATGGGTCTCCAGCAGGCTGATGTGAAGGCTTAAAGCCACGGAGATGTACGTTTTAGCACAGCCCAGTCAGTAGCCTCTTAATATGGGTCACCAGCAGGCTGATGTGAAGGCTTAAAGCCACGGAGATGTACGTTTTAGCACAGCCCAGTCAGTAGCCTCTTAATGTGGGTCTCCAGCAGGCTGATGTAAAGGCTTAAAGGCACGGAGATGTACGTTTTAGAACAGCCCAGTCAGTAGCCTCTTAATGTGGGTCACCAGCAGGCTGATGTAAAGGCTTAAAGGCACGGAGATGTACGTTTTAGCACAGCCCAGTCAGTAGCCTCTTAATGTGGGTCACCACGTACAGTCCACTGCTCACCCGCCTCGCCCCACCCTTCCCTGTAACCAGATGTGTCTTTAGAAATCAACCTGACAGAACCAGACGGACCCTGGAGAGCAACAACCTTGATAAAGACTATCCAAGATTCTTGCTGTGAACAAGAATGTGTTCAGTCAATTGACCTCGTAAAATAAGGCTTTTAAAAAAATAGTTATTTTTATTCAACTAGAACAAAACAATATCAGCGTATGATTTCCCTAGTTGAGCTTCTCACCTTGTGCATTTCCTGTGCTGCGACTGTGCTCATTGTGTACACTGGCCTTGGAAGGGATGCTCTTGGGTACACCGTGGGACTTGTAGGGCAGTCTGGAGGAGGAGACCGCAGTAGAGGGCTGGCTGGAGCCCACAGCCAGGGTGTGACCAGAGGCCTGGGGGAGTCTGGAACCAGTCACTGGGGGCTTAGTGCTGCCGCTGGCTGAGGAGGTTCCAACAGGCACTCCCTCATTTGTCTGGGACCTCTGATGACCTATATGACAGATATCAGCATTGAGACACAGAAATCAGAAAAAAAAGGAAAAAAATCCTCCAACATGTTTTCATAAGGCTGCACCACAATACACAAACAACATTTCAACTGAGTGACCCAGTCCTTGTGTTCAGTAGTCCATCTGGTAACTGGTCAGAGATCAGCTGTTATGAGCCATGGTCAAGGCAAATGGCGAGCTGACTTTTGTTCATGCCAGATCAGAGCACTGGTGGAAATATAATAATTGCCCTAAGCAGGTTGTATAGCAGACAGACAGGCTTGGCCTAGCTCCACATCAGGCCTGTTACACCACCCAATACCCATCTGATGGAGTTACATAAGCAGCTTACATGAATGACTGGTGTCAAATAAGAGCACAAAGCTGAGAGACAAATTGTGTGGAACCTATCCTCATGGTTACTCATTTTTCTGCACCTTTACCATAAACAGCACCAGGTGTCCCTTTACCACATACAAAGCAGAGCCTGAAACACCACTACAGATCTACTAGGATTCTGTAAGGGAGTTGGTTTCACAGACATTGTGTTCTGTGGCTTTCACAGCAGCGCTGAGCTTTAAAACCCTCCCTTTCCTTCCTCTGCTTGTTCTAGTAGCACAGCTGGCTTCCCATCAGAGGGTGAATCCCACCTCTTTCCTCTTTCCCTGGGACTGTCCCTACCCTCTCCCTTCATGCTGCTCATAGGAGCGGTAGAGGTAGAGTGATGGGGGTGGGGTGTTTATCTCTGTGTCCTGAGCTGAGCAGGGGAGCTACGTGACATCTGTATCCATGTTATTCCTGTGGCGTCAAGGCACAAGCTCTGGTCATCAGCAACAGGAAAGGTTGCCCTCTCATGGTGAGATTGTGCACTGCAACCTGGCTGACTACCACTGAAGCATGACCATTTAGAGGAGTCTTGAAGATTGAACAAGGCACTTTACAGTTGCAGTAAAGTCAGCCACTGTATCATAGATAATGAGGGTATTTAGAATCCATTTGCCTCCTAAACTAAAGGACAGGTAGCAATGCTAGGGTGGACGTGTTGGGCAATGAGACTGATGACTACATGATGTGAGGGCTACTAGGATGACACCTTTGAATCAGATGTATCACTAGTGAAACTGACCACTTAAAACACATCATGGAATCATCTGTACGAGCGGAGTCCATACAACAGAAACACCGAGCAGATGCAGAATATTAGACTTCTAGGGTAAAGCATCAGTTACACAAAGGTCAGTCCTCTGGTGCTTATACACACTGCTAGACATACAGACCTGACTAAACGATAACAGGATAGCTCACTGTTTACATTACAGAGGAAATGCCTAGGAAATCATTAGGCCGGTGCTTATTCAAAGGCAGGCAGTCTGGATTATAAAAAAAGGTATTCACTCTGTACCGCAGCCAATGTTTACACTATCCCCTGGATGAGATTTGTCACTTTTACTCTGTGTGAGAGAGATCAAAGCACAACCGCAAAAGCTCAGTGTCAATCTAGTCTTACAGAACTCTCACAGAGCAGCAAAGGTTTTACACATTGTATTAACTCTGTCTGTTGGAGAATGCTCTTACCTGCTGTGGTGCTCTGTTTGGCCCGTGGCGAACACATCCCACTAGAGGCACTGCTGCAGACATCTCTTCCCTGCCTCTGCCTAGATCCTGGAGGGAGAGCCTGAGGGGCTGAGGCTGGGGCTCCTCTGGCTCTGTTGAGGGATGGCCGTGCTCCAAGTCTACTCTTAAACCTGTCACAGGCAGCTCCTACTGCTGCCGTTGCTCCCATCGCAGTCTTAGAGGAGGCCGTCTGCAACAAGAGCAACCCGTCACTCCCAGAGTCCCACTCAACAGGCCCAGACAGCGCGTTCCCGCTCCTCACACAATCTAGTACACCGTGGGGACATAAACGGAGACCCTGGGAAGTAATAAAAACTATTTGCAGGCAACAGAACCAAGCTGCTAGTGTAGTTTATACCCCCTGGGATTCAGGCCATTCCCAGCCACCTCTCTCGCTCCCCGTTTTCCCCCTCTAAAAACACTCACCGAGCACATGGCGTGTGTTAGACTCGAGCTGAGCAGCAGTCTTGCCTCTTCTCTCCGAGGGATAATTAAAACAGATTTAAAGTACTAGAGTTCCATGTAAAAAGCCTGCCTTTTTAGATGAAAACTCCTCAATGAGGCCTTGGAAAACCTGGATGTCTGTGGTCTACTTAATAATAATATCCCAGATCTGCCTAATGAAGAAAAACAATCACATTCAAAACGATCACATGGACCTTTACAAGTCCCATTCATCTACAATGTAGGAAGATTCAACACAGCAGTGGATTATATTCTGCGGCTATTTGAATGAATAGTGTATTTTCTGCACATTTCATCATACTTGGATGATTAAACAGGCCAAAAGGATTTATTCTATGTTATGTTTAGGGCACAAGTCATTTGCATTTACTCACCACAAGGCAGGATTTCTTAATCTCCTTGCTGCTTCGCTCTTCTGCTTCCTTCCTGGTCTCAGGCGGTTTGTTGTGGGCACTGCCAGTGCGGTTGTGGCTGGCTGGTCTGGCCTGGCTCTGTCCCAGGTGGATGTAGGCCTTGGGGATGATGAAGCTAGCTGAGCCGCTAGGGGAGGCTCTGGACTCCCTGTGTGGTATAGATGTAGTGGAGGAACTCTCAGACCAGCAGCGGGACCGCCGTGCTGACACTGGTGCCTGATTGGATGGTGAGGAGACAGAGCCAGGTCTCTTCCTCTGTGGCACTTCCTCCTTGTTGCCAGCCTTGCCAGGACTGGCCAGGGCTGGTGCAGGGTCAGCTCGCTGTTCTGTGGAGGGTGACTCTGTGGGAGATGGGAAACAGGTCTGATTTCCAGGCAGCACTCGAGCGGATCCTCCTCCACAGTTAGAAGCCACATGCTCGGCCTCTGAGCTGACCCGACTAGTGGCCTGACTGCTGGGTACTGGTGGGACATTTTCAAATGCAGCAGAGACAGAATCACACAGGGATGCTCGACACTCTGCCTCCTCAGTCAAACTAAGAGCAAGTGGACCAATGTGAGACCCAGCAGCCGAAGAGAGGTCTTGGTCATCTGCCTGGATAAATGTCATTCCATTGAAATCAGGGACTGCATTCTCAGCCACAGCAGCCCTCGGGTGGCCATCTTCCACTGTGGCTGGTTTACTAGGAGTGTTTCTCATTGGAGTGTTCCTGTTCACCTGAGATGGTTTACGACAGGGCTGGTTGACTGGTTTCCCTGGCTTATTCTTTGCGGGTGCAGGGCTTCCCAATGTCAATGGTTGAGCTGGTCTCGACATGATCTTGGGTCTCACTCTGCTGAAATCTGGCTTTGGAAACGTTTTGATTTCTGCTTTGATAATTCTGTTAGCTGGTGATGAGGGAAGCCTGGCGACCAAACAGTGTTTTGGGGATGCGAGCATTGGGGCAGCCCCTCGCTGGTCTATAGCCGTCTGGACCACAGGGCTACCAGTGTGACTTTGTTCCCCAGTGCAGGGGGACTCCGTTAGGGAGGGCAAGTCCAGGGGTTTGTTCCCAGCACACTGCACTGGTGTGGAGGTCTGGGCACGGCCGTCAAGGTCCAGCTCCTCTGAGGCTGGCAGCATGAAGGTCCTGCCCTCGGTGGATCCTCCACTGATATAGGCATCCGAGCTGGCCCGCCTGCTGGGGGCTGGGGAAGCACCTCCACATGCAGCAGACGGGGTTGGCTCACACAGAAAGGTGGCCTGGTGTACACCCTCTGCCTCACAGGGATCCACATCCACAGGAGACCGAGGCAGTGCAAGGCCGTCACCCTCAGGAGGGAGATCCTGGTCATCTGACTGGATAAAGGTTATGCCCCAGCACTGAGGGCCTGGGTTGTCCTTTACTTTGAGGGTGTCAGTGGGTCTGTTCTCCAGGAGCCCGTCACAGACGTCAGGCAGGGTGGTGGTGGTGGACAATGACAGCAGGCCATGGCCCAGGTCAGCAGGCAGGGCAGGGGAGCCATGGGCAGAGGAACTGGTGGACAGCTCCACCAGAGACAGAGACACAGTGAGAGTGTCAGCCTCCTCCAGACAGAAGCTGTTCCACCTCATCGCCATCTCTCCTGAGCCGATGGAGCAGTTGTTCTCACTGGAGCCACGGAGCGACACAGAGCTGGAGCTCTCTTCCCCCTCAGGAGAGGCCAATTCAGAAGAGGCAGCAACACTCCTGTCACCAGACGATGTAGTACTCCCCCAGTCACTCTGGTTGTCACCATGGTGCCCCTGCAGGCTGGTGATCACCAGAGTGATATTCCCGTTCCAGTTGTCCAGGCTGGTGTTGACACAGCTGGAGACAGATGTTTGGACGGGTTCCAAAATATCCCCTCACCAGGTACAGTCACTGCAGGTGAGAGGACAGTGCAGGCGCTATTCTCTGGAAATGTGATGAGGTCGAGGGAGCTATTCTCTGGAGGTGAGCCAAGTTTGAGGTTACCGTTTATTGGTGTGTTAGTGAAATTGAGGTGGTCTGTGTGGTGGTTGGCCGGGGACAGGGAGCCCTCAATCAGGCAACACTCCATGTCAGGGGCACTGGAGGAGTCTCTATCACTCAGGCTCCTCAGAGAGTCCAAGGAGGGGGTCCCGAGACAGGCCACTGAGTTACCGTTACTGTCCCCGGGCCCTGAGGAGAGGGCCAGCTGCGTGGGTCTACACTTTGTCATCTTCACACTGGACATGTTGGCAGGCTTTTGTTATGTTTTAGCACAGCTATGTTTGAGTTTACTGCATACCCAATGATTTATGTCAAGTTTAGTTTTCAAAGCACCTCAAAATGAATAGCCATTTACTTCCATGGGATTCAAATGACTTGATTGGGCAGCAACTATTTTTTTAAATATGGCATACAGCTACAACTATGCCTTCACCGTTGCTCCAGGACAATGTCTGAGAATCACCATCAGGAACAGATCTGTACAAGTAAAAGGGATAAAATGGTGAGACGGCTTATGGAGTCAAAGGGGAATATCCTACAGGACTATGTGATAAAATACACCAAGCAAATTGAACTTTGCATAAACCTAATATTCTCTGTACTTGTGTAATGGTCTGATTTCCGTAAAAATTACAGATGTCGTCAAATGCCAACAGATGACATTTTTTGGGCTGACGGCTCTGAAAACATTAAAAGAAAACAGATATCCCTGGACTAAACACCACACACAGCACATTGGTGACAGATAGAAGTGGCGTTGTTAAAAGGCTTTACTTTACAGGACTATAAGCCTGACATGAACATACCACACACACCCATCATTGTATTGAACTAACGGGAAAAAAACTAATTCTCATCAGGGGAAACTGGCATTATTCAACCACTGACTGTGTTGGCCCCCATGTTTCCTAGCCAATTCAGTGTACTGCATTAGAAGTAATACTGATACTCTGATACGACTGAATTGGACTTAAGAAACGGTCATAAAATGTAAGCGTATAGCCCAACTGTCTGAAGTGTCGCCGGTAACGCCGACGCCGGACATCAACTGTCTGAAGTGTCGCCGGTAACGCCGACGCCGGACATCAACTGTCTGAAGTGTCGATGGTAACGCCGACGCCGGACATCAACTGTCTGAAGTGTCCATGGTAACGCCGACGCCGGACGTCAACTGTCTGAAGTGTCCATGGTAACGCCGACGCCGGACGTCAACTGTCTGAAGTGTCGATGGTAACGCCGACACCGGACATCAACTGTCTGAAGTGTCGATGGTAACGCCGACACCGGACATCAACTGTCTGAAGTGTCGATGGTAACGCCGACACTGGACATCATGGCAGTGACACTCCATTTTATTACCATAGTATTTTATTTTTTAGAAGTATACAGAATGGTGTCGTCTGAGGTGAATCAGGGAATCGCCCGCAGCAAGAGCATTGATATATACAGAGAAAAGAGTCGGCCCGAGAACTGAACCCTGTGGCACCCCCATAGAGACTGCCAGAGGACCGGACAACATGCCCTCCGATTTGACACAATTATAACAATACCCTTTGACCAAAATAACTGATAGACCCCAGCATGAGTCCACATTAGGGTTATAACAACCCCCCCGATGCCTGAGGCGTGAGAGCCGCGTGGCCAGTGGGGAATGATGCATGCACAGTCACAACCCTAATGTGGACCCATGCTGGGGTTGATGTTGGGGAAACCAGCTCAGATGGGTTTGACACCATAACCACTAAACATCAAATCTAAACAGGCCTGTTGTGTTTGTTTTAGCTCACTGGACTGGTAAGCCTCCAGTCCTAGCCCCTTCGTAGTGGTACTGCCCGCCCAGGAACATATCAATTCACCAACACTGTAAAGTTCCTGACCCAAGGTAAATAAATAAAAGCAAGACTTTGGACATTTACAAGTAGTAAAAAGGGCTGCTTTGTGCAGTAGTTCACAGTCTGCTCCATTTACAATCAAGGGGTGTGTCCCTAATGGCAGCCTATTCCCTACATAATGGACTGCTTTTGACCAGAATCTTACTGTACGTGCCCTGGTCAAAAGTAGTGCACTATTAAGGGAATAGGGTACCATTTGGGACACCATCCACAATCAGTGATATCCTTGGGGATAGGGGATTTCAACATAAATCTAGATTGTTGGAAGAAAAGTTGTGCTGTGGCACTCCTGTCATGTTCAATAAGAGAGGGAAGGGATGGAGGGAGGAGGAAGGGGAAACAAGGCCAAGCTACTTTCCCAGGAGGAACATCCAGAAAAGGGGAGAATAAAGTTATGGTATAATTAATTATAATTCTCTGTGGCAACAGTAAATGTACAGCATCTGGTGTTCCTCAGTTGTCAAAGGCCATGAGAGTAGATTGGGGGTGGGGGAGATAGACACCCGGAGTAGATTGGGGGATAATAGACACACGGAACAGATGGGGGATAATAGACACCTGGAGTAGAGGGGCTGGGGGATAATAGACACCTGGCGTAGAGGGGGATAATAGACACCTGGAGTAGAGGGGCAGGGGGATAATAGACACCTGGCGTAGAGGGGGATAATAGACACCTGGAGTAGAGGGGGATAATAGACACCTGGAGTAGAGGGGGATAATAGACACCTGGCGTAGAGGGGGATAATAGACACACGGAACAGATGGGGGATAATAGACACCTGGAGTAGAGGGGCTGGGGGATAATAGACACCTGGCGTAGAGGGGGATAATAGACACCTGGAGTAGAGGGGGATAATAGACACCTGGAGTAGAGGGGGATAATAGACACCTGGCGTAGAGGGGGATAATAGACACCTGGTGTAGAGGGGGATTATAGACACCTGGAGTAGAGGGGGATAATAGACACCTGGCATAGCGGGGCAGGGGGGATAATAGACACCTGGCGGGGCAGGGGGGATAATAGACACCTGGCGTAGAGGGGGATAATAGACACCTGGAGTAGAGGGGGATAATAGACACCTGGAGTAGAGGGGGATAATAGACACCTGGAGTAGAGGGGGATAATAGACACCTGGAGTAGAGGGGGATAATAGACACCTGGCGTAGCGGGGGATAATAGACACCTGGCGTAGAGGGGGATAATAGACACCTGGAGTAGAGGGGGATAATAGACACCTGGAGTAGAGGGGGATAATAGACACCTGGAGCAGAGGGGGATAATAGACACCTGGAGCAGAGGGGGATAATAGACACCTGGAGCAGAGGGGGATAATAGACACCTGGAGCAGAGGGGGATAATAGACACCTGGAGCAGAGGGGGATAATAGACACCTGGAGCAGAGGGGGATAATAGACACCTGGAGTAGAGGGGGATAATAGACACCTGGAGTAGAGGGGGATAATAGACACCTGGAGTAGAGGGGGATAATAGACACCTGGAGCAGAGGGGGATAATAGACACCTGGAGTAGAGGGGGATAATAGACACCTGGAGTAGAGGGGGATAATAGACACCTGGAGTAGAGGGGGATAATAGACACCTGGAGTAGAGGGGGATAATAGACACCTGGAGTAGAGGGGCAGGGGGATAATAGACACCTGGCGTAGAGGGGGATAATAGACACCTGGAGTAGAGGGGGATAATAGACACCTGGAGTAGAGGGGGATAATAGACACCCTGGCGTAGCGGGGCAGGGGGATAATAGACACCTGGCGTAGAGGGGGATAATAGACACCTGGAGTAGAGGGGGATAATAGACACCTGGAGTAGAGGGGGATAATAGAAACCTGGAGTAGATGGGGATAGATACCTGGAGCAGAGGGGGATAATAGACACCTGGAGCAGAGGGGGATAATAGACACCTGGAGCAGAGGGGGGTAATAGACACCTGGAGCAGAGGGGGGTAATAGACACCTGGAGCAGAGGGGGTAATAGACACCTGGAGTAGAGGGGGATAATAGACACCTGGAGTGGAGGGGGATAATAGACACCTGGAGTAGAGGGGGATAATAGACACCTGGAGTAGAGGGGGATAATAGACACCTGGAGTAGAGGGGCTGGGGGATAATAGACACTTGGAGTAGAGGGGCTGGGGGATAATAGACCCTTGGAGTAGAGGGGCTGGGGGATAATAGACACCTGGAGTAGAGGGGCTGGGGGATAATAGACACCTGGAGTAGAGGGGCTGGGAGGATAATAGACACCTGGAGTAGAGGGGCTGGGGGATAATAGACACCTGGAGTAGAGGGGGATAATAGACACCTGGAGTAGAGGGGGATAATAGACACCTGGAGTAGAGGGGGATAATAGACACCTGGAGTCGAGGGGGATAATAGACACCTGGAGTCGAGGGGGATAATAGACACCTGGAGTCGAGGGGGATAATAGACACCTGGAGTCGAGGGGGATAATAGACACCTGGAGTCGAGGGGGATAATAGACACCTGGAGTAGAGGGGGATAATAGACACCTGGAGTAGAGGGGGATAATAGACACCTGGAGTAGAGGGGGATAATAGACACCTGGAGTAGAGGGGGATAATAGACACCTGGAGTAGAGGGGGATAATAGACACCTGGAGTAGAGGGGGATAATAGACACCTGGAGTAGAGGGGCTGGGGGATAGACACCTGGAGTAGAGGGGGATAATAGACACCTGGCGTAGAGGGGGAGGGGGATAATAGACACCTGGAGTAGAGGGGCTGGGGGTATAATAGACACCTGGAGTAGAGGGGGATAATAGACACCTGGAGTAGAGGGGGATAATAGACACCTGGAGTAGAGGGGCTGGGGGGATAATAGACACCTGGAGTAGAGGGGCAGGGGGATAATAGACACCTGGAGTAGATGTCAGATAGCTCCAGAGTTATATCTGGAGGCTGGGATGCTTCCTTTCTATAACTAAATCATAAGGCTTGACTACAATTACATCAGTGGTTTCGGTCATGGAGAAGCCATGACTAACATGCTGATCATTGTAATCACACAGCCACCTTTCTACCAAGGAAGACTGTCTACATCCCAAATGGCAGCCTACTTTTAACAATGGCCCATAGGACTCTGGTCAAAAGTAGTGCACTATATAGGGAATAGGGTGCCATTTGGGACATATTGGTTATGTTGGCATAGTGGCTTGTGTGGGGTTCAGGACCTTCTCACAAAAAACCCTATAACCACCAAGATATTCATTATCAGTGATACCGGCTAAATATTTTGATTTCGCCAAGAAACAAACCATAATTAAATGTAATCATACGTTGTGCTTCAAAAGATACTGGCACACAATTGCAGGAATTGCAAAGTGGGGAAAAAAACCTTGATGTCAAATTCCAATTGCTAAGTATTGTAATTTTCCTCACTAAAGAAAGAGTCTTGTCTCCTGATTGAGACAGATCTGAACAAAAGGAATACAATTACAACACAGTGGCATTGTAAAGTCACAGCCATTCCTCTGAAATTCTTAGGTTGTATGTTCAGCTCATATTGTCAATCTATCAAACCGTGTTTGATATATCTGATTCATTTATCACCACCCACTTTAGTTACTGACGGTTATCTGCACCTGTGGCTTGCTCTGTCATGCACAATATATTGTAGATTTAACTGTCATTTCTCAAATTTTGTCACAGGAAATTATTTTATTAATCAAGGCATTTTCATTGATAGGGTTCAATAGTCCAGAACTGAATGCAATGTTTGCTATTAAGGCTGAGCAACAACACACCTCTCTGTGACAGAATGAAAGGTTTCCTAGGGAACAGGCAGAATAGAGTGCTTAGTCATTTCCAGACTTCTCAAGCCAACACCAGCCACTTAAAGACGTACAGACAGCAAGACTAATGCAGGAGAGATATAAAAATCTGTACATTGGACCTTGGCAAGCGTTTTCATTTGGGAGATTGCTTTTATACCGGTAATCACTCACTCCAGGGATTTAAAGAGTAGGAAACTTTGGCTTGGTCTTAGTGCTAGTGTTTTATGTAAAGTACAACAGCAGACCAACCTGATATTAACCATGGCTCCACTATGTTTATGGAATAATCCAACCACCAGACCTGGGAGAAATATGGCACAAAGCCACATATAGGAAAGAAACACTATGCACGACAGCAACACTTAATGACAAAAACTAAAACTTGCTAAAACTAGCTGTCCACTAATAAAGGAAAACAAATCTTAGACTGAAATAATGTAATACTATACAAGATGGAGCACATCATGATCATCCATTGATATGCAATCTACTGACAAATACAGTATACTCCTCTGAGACGCATTCATTAACAAAATCATTGATGAGAAAAAGCAGCCTTACCAGTCAGTTGGTGTTGTTGTGTATCCGTATCAAGCCACAGATCTCTCAGTTTACCCAGGTCCCTCTCTGAGACAATCCCATTAGTGCTTCCCACAGCACTAAAACCAACCAGTAGCCTTATGTACACCTCCTGTGGCTAGCACTAGCATTAACACTGCTGGGATGACAGCTCCCTTTACACAAACAGTACACACCCCCTCACGGCACTCAAACTCAGCCGTGCATCAGTAACACAGCGAAAGAGAGGGACTTCTCTGAGCTGCAAGCAGAATAGTCTGGTTTTATCCCCCCCTCCTCCCTGTAGGAATGTGACTTAGTCCAACAGTAGCAGCCTCTGTCAGTCAGGCCCCTGGACAGTACAACGTGCCTGTGCATGCGGCAGAAGGCAACTCAAGGTCCAGCTCATGTGGTGCTCCACTACTAAGTTTACAAAGGGGGGGGCAAGAGAGAGATGTCGAGCAAATTACTGGGGGGGGCAAGGCCCAGCAGTCCGAATCAGCATTCACTGTTGCTAAGCAGCCAAAGTGTCTATTTCATGGGGGAATGTATCAGACAGCTTTTTGGCAAATGGGGGAGAAATGAAAGGGGGTGTGGGAGTGGGATGAGGGGCCTAGGTTCCAGACAAAGCCAGACCATTCCTACATACACATACTCACAAACTATTACCATACATTGGATTAACATATGTTAGTTTGAGCAAAACAGCACAAATATGCAGGGATGTCAGTCCAGGCCTAGAGTGATAGTGGACTGTACTCCTGGACCTTCATCATACCCCTAGGCCTAGTAAACACTGGCGATGTCATCTCAGAGTGCATGATCTGCTGGGTTAAGAGCCCTACAGTTGACTATGCCTTCCATTACAACATAGGGCCTAGGTCTGAACCCTACTGACCAGCGCCATTTCTGCTTAATCCATAATGGTCCTTAAACATGGCCTGAGGAACCATAATCTCGGTAAGCAACGACACGCAACCCGAGCCACCAGCATGGAAGAGCTCCCGTCCCAAACTATTTCCAAAAGGTATTACAAAATATGCTTACCTGAAGTTACATTCAATAATGTCCCAGGGGACAGTTTAGTGTTTTTGTTGTAGAGTTCTATTATGGAACAACTTTTCCTGTAATTTGTTCCCAACATCAGCCTGGAGACATTGACAGAAGAGTGTGTACCTGAGCTTCTAAGTTTGTAGCTGTGAGCCCTGTGAGGCTGGGTTCCAACACAGCCCCAGTCCAGCTCCCTCCCAGACTCCTCCAACATGAACAGTGATTAGGTCTGGATGAGCTGAGCACAGTCAGCCACACACTTAGGAGAGCCTGGATGAAATGTAATTTTGCAGATCATTGTTACAATCTGAAATAGCAGGGTATGAAACACTATCCCACCGACTCAGTCATAGGACCTCTAAAAACATCTGATATACATCTGATACTTCCTGGAAAATTGCCCTGGGAAGAAAACTTCTAAAATAATTATTTCAAAATTAATGCCCCATTATCTTCGGCTCTCAGTGTGACCAAGCCTTGTGAGCAGATAGACCTGAAGATGGAACACACAAGCTTTGTCTTCGTGAAACATAACAACTAGCTAGGCTAACCAGTGAATGTGCTTCATTGTGCCCCGTGCATGCAGTGTCAGATGCTACAAGACTGTGGCATAGGATAGATTTCCTGTAAATCAGGGATGTGATAACAGAAAAACTGTTCAAATGCCAATGATGATGAATTCTGACCATAGCAGGTGGATATGAGACAAGTGGCACCTTACTGGAGTTAATCAAGTAAATCTAGTCAGTGAAGGTTTACACCTGTTCTACACACTATGAACTGGAGCAGAGGTCAAACAATGCCATCACAGCGGTGGCATCCCAATCATATTTCCTTTCTCCCGAAGTGTGCACTTGTTCTCTTCCTTCATGGATTTGAAGGGAAATTACAGGTACCCAGCCTGCTCTGCATCCTAATGCCCCAGGCACCCAGCCTGCTCTGCATCCTAATCCCCCAGGAACCCAGCCTGCTCTGCATCCTAATCCCCCAGGCACCCAGCCTGCTCTGCATCCTAATCCCCCAGGCACCCAGCCTGCTCTGCATCCTAATCCCCAGGCACCCAGCCTGCTCTGCATCCTAATCCCCCAGGAACCCAGCCTGCTCTGCATCCTAATCCCCCAGGCACCCAGCCTGCTCTGCATCCTAATCCCCCAGGCACCCAGCCTGCTCTGCATCCTAATCCCCCAGGCACCCAGCCTGCTCTGCATCCTAATCCCCCCAGGCACCCAGCCTGCTCTGCATCCTAATCCCCCCCAGGCTCCCAGCCTGCTCTGCATCCTAATCCCCCAGGCACCCAGCCTGCTCTGCATGCTAATCCCCCCAGGCACCCAGCCTGCTCTGCATCCTAATCCCCCAGGCACCCAGCCTGCTCTGCATCCTAATCCCCCCAGGCACCCAGCCTGCTCTGCATCCTAATCACCCAGGCACCCAGCATGCTCTGCATCCTAATCCCCCAGGCACCCAGCACGCTCTGCTACTCTGCCCTGGCCCTCCATGTGGGACTGGGGCTGCCAGGCCAGCATCACACAGAGACAAGGCTATGAGTAGACACCCTGGTTGTGTTCAAAATGGCACCATATTCGCTACATATATGGAAATAGGGTGCAATTTGGGACGGCGCCCCAAAGCCCATTGCTTAAACTGGGCCACAGGCAGGCGACAACAGGGCACCAGGTCAACCTTTGGGATTCCATTCTACATGCCATGGCAAAGCGACAGCCAACCAGGGTCCTTGTCATGGTCTATGGATAACAGAGGACAAAGACACACCATTGTGTCTAGTTAGAGACAGTTACATAAATAAGGTGGCTTACTGTGCACAAAAGCCTTTGAGGTATTGCATGGCAATGTAAATCAAGAAACCTTCTCTGATAAGCTGTTTGCTTGCACTGGTCAGCGCAAAGAGGCAATACTCAAAGAGAACTTACACACAGACTAAGATGCAATGCATACTAGTTTGGTTGGCATTTCACATTTGATTATAGAATGCAACAATAGTTGAGACAGCGATACATGTTAAAGTGAGTTTTCCCATATAGATGAGGGTATGAGCATATTGAAGTTCCATTTCCAATCATTTCCTCCAATTCCCCAAAATGGAAAATCTCAATAAAGTACCTCATGTGGATCCAAGAGAAACAGGGTGTTTTAATAGTGAACTAATGAACTGAACATCAGATCAGGTTTGTCAAGAGCAGCTTATGAGCAGCACCAAACAGCCAAGCCAATTGGAATGAGAGCATTACAGAGAAAACAGCCTGAATAGACCCTGGGTGCATTTCTAGTCATTCATTCCTCTCATGAGGTCATATAGCTCCTTAGGCTTTCCGTAACAGGTTTGGAGAAAATGTTAGCCAACCTTAACAGAATACTCCTAACCTGCTGCATAAACTCGCCTAACCTGCTACGAAAAAGTCACTTACGCCGGTAGCTGTATTCCATCTAGTCAAACCGATTAGTGCTGCACTGCCGAGGGCATCCTTCCGGTATACTTTCAATTGGGTAAAACGATTTACTATGCTAGCAAAGGGAACACTGCCACTACCTCGTTTGAGTAGCAAACTGAAGTGAAGAGGACATTTGGCAACTCTTACTTGCAAGTGGAAGTTGATAAAGTTCTTAGTTTACAGAATAAGAAAGTCAAGGAGGGATATATATATTTCAAAATGGCCTCCTGGGTTTAGTGACCGATCACAATGGGAATAAAAAAATGACTGATTGATTGGTTGGGTGTTTAGTATGGCCCGGTGCCCCGGGTGGGCGGGGTTCAGTCATTTTAGATCATTCTATTGGTCCTTAAAGGGATACGTCAAGATTTTGGCAGTGTCAGATTAACTCTTGGACACAATTTATATGTCTCTGCGTGCAGTTTTAAGGAAGTTGCTAACTAAGCGCAATGACTTCAGTCTATGGTAACTGCTAGCTAGTAGACACCATAGACGTTATCATTGTGCTAATGCTAGTTAGCATTGACTCGCGAAACTACCTTTCATTTCCTTTATACTTGATGCAGAGACAACCGACTCTGGGAAAGTAGATAAAGGGCTTCATTGCCAAAATCCCGAAGTATACCTTTACGTGTAATCTCCACCCACCTAAGGCACCCAGCCACGCAAAATAAACTCCACCATTGGAAAATGAGTTGCAAAAAGACCATTTTGAAACGTTAAAAAAGGCTCATTCGCGTTCCAATCTGTAGAACACTCGGACCTTGATGGATGGAGTGTATAAACGTTGTCAGAACTAATGAAAATGGAAATTAGGCCAAATCAAAAATACAACGCTTTGAAATAGTCTACATAGTCTGATAATTGCTGACTGTGTTTTATTTATTTAACTAGGCAAGTCAGTTAAGAACAAATTCTTATTTACAATGAAAGCCAAGCCTGGACGATGCTGCCATCGCCCTATAGGACTCCCAACCATGGCCGGTTGTGATACAGCTTTAAATCGAACCCGGGTCTGTAGTCGACGCCTCCAGCACTGAGAAGCAGTGCCTTAGACCGCTGCGCAACTCGCGAGTCCATGGTGAGGGAGTGGAGTTTAGTCAGCTACTTTAGCCAGATAACTGCCCATTCAGGTTGAACATTGTATTTGAAGCGTTGCTTTTTCTAGAGGTTCCTAGGCTATCATATTTTTTCATAAATCTTTAAAAGACGAGCCTACTGCAAACTAAATTAACGAAAATGTTAGCTTGTGTTTGTTAATTGCTACGTGTATGTAGAAAAATCATACAAGATGAAACATGTTTGAGTTGATATGAGCAAATCGAATGGTTTTCCCAGATGGACCGAATAGGCGCGTAGCTTGCTGCAGGAGCCACTCTTTGAGTTCGCGCTCACATTGGGTGCCTTCAGCAGGACGCAACGTTTTGAAATGTTCAGATAGAAATAAACATGTCACAATAAAATGTCGAATAGGCTAACAAGGCACAGACCATATTACAGGTTCTATATCTATTAAGGAATAAAGTTGGCTCTATTCTTCATTTCATGGAATTTCTATCTGCAACATTTGACAATGTATGCTAACTGCCTACTAAGAGTAGCCCTGGATGTCAGGGCCTGAGGTGAGATAGCCTTCAGTTTGTATTAGTTTTAAGACGGTAGGCCTAGTCCTAATTATTGCACACACAACATTCACCAAGCCTAAGCACTCTCCTCTTTTTAGAAAGTGTTTGAAATAGTCTGTCTGGCTTTCACTGTCGACAGCCCATTCGTCTTTCCCTGCAGGTTTTAATTTTTTAGGGACATTTGAATAGACAGTGAGACAGAAAAACAACAAATAAAACATTTTAAGGAATCCTTTAATCAGATTTGCAAGCAAGGCAGTTATTGAGAATGATAAGAGCACATAATTGTGAGCTGGAATTCATTCAAACACGGTAGTTTATGTGACTAAATAATACACTGTTTTAGCCTACATTCATTGGATTGTATCCACAGGATCAGACAGTATTGGGCTCAAAAGCAGCCGGCCTTATTTTCATGACTACAGACTTGAGGGAGTACCACCAGCCATGCCAGGTGTACCAGACTACTCCATTGTCTGTCACAGCACTGTAGGCACCGTGGTAGTAGTAGCCATTCAGGTTGGCAGAGTGACATCTAGTGGAAGTGAAACAGAACAGCAAGAATTAGGATAAATAAAGAATCATGAAGTGTATTGTATTTGTCATGGTGTCAGATGATGTATTCTTTGAATGACTCGATTAGAGAGAGAACTTGTCCAAAGAGAGAACTTGTCCAAAGAGAGAACTTGTGACATCTCCCAAAGTAGCCCTTTTAGTTGCCTAGACCATTGACAGAGAGAATGAGGATGAAGAACCTGTTGAACCACCAGCCTCCCTTGTCCTCCTGGGCACAGTTGCGTTCGTAGCGGTCGTTGTCTTTGTCGTAGGTGCTGAACTTCATTCCCTGGTGACTGGCCCACCACTGGACCTCTGGGTGGTAACTGCCTGATAGAGAGTCACCAGAGTCACCAGAGAACTCACCAAACTGCAGCTGGTAAAACTCCTGGGGATAAACATGATGGTAATATAGTGAGCACAATGCAAACCCCCCAAAAACGAACTCCTCAACTGTAATATGTGTATGGAAAGCAAACTCAGAGAGGAATGAGTTGCATCATAGAATTTTGGGTTTTTCATACAATTGACATATTGGTAGAATGTCTTCCTCCTGGTTTGTTTAACCTTTGATCTGTTATTTCCTTTCCTTTTCCCTAAAGGAAACAACTGATGAGTTGCCCCTCAAACTCAACTCTGGACCATGAACTGGACCATGAAGCCAGTTCCACTGCATTGTTTCATTGTTCCTGGGTGTGTGCAATTAATTATCAGGTAGAACAGAAAAGCAGCAGGCACTGGACCTTTTAAGGCAATAGTTTAATACCCCTGATCTTGACCATGGAAAGATCTCAATTGCATCCTCCTCACGTCCTCTCTCTCCTCATCTCCTCAAAACCCATTGGAGGAGAAGGTCAGAGGGGCGGGACCTCTGGCTTTCTCATCCAATAGGTTTTGAGAAAGAGACAAGAGAGAGGAGAAAGGACACAAGGAGTGTGCAGTTGAGATCTTCCCCATGATCCACTGACACAGATAGATAGAAGCATCACCCGAAGACAACGTCGTCATCATTCCATATGGACACTTGTTGAGCAGAGGTGTAAAAATGAAACCAGAGAATACAACACCTTTTCATCTGCTACTTTGAAGTTTTTGTACACTGCATAGCGTTGTACTCCCTCAAAGTCAGCTAAGTTGATCCTCAGGTTGTAGTCACCTAAAGCCAAGCAGTGATGGTAGCCTTTAGTCAAAACTCTAATTTCTCATCTCTCTGTCACTCTCTCACTGTTTGTCTTGACTTTGCAGACATTGTAAAATATCACATTTACCTTGTGAAGTTAGGTAATATAAGTTGTCATTCCCCAACCAGAACTCCCCACTGGCTGACTGCAGGTCACCAAACCCCCGCTGATAATCACTCCAGGGCCTGCATACAGATTAGATATGAAGACAACACATTACTCATTCACATACAGAAGAATGTTACTGTAATCTTATTATTAGATAACATCTGAGTCGTATTTGTGTTTTACCTATTGAAAGACTGGCTGCCATCTGAGCGTCTCTGGATGACTGTCCAGCCGCCCCCCTCAGTCATGTCACAGTAGACCCTGACCAGGCTCGGGCTCGTCATGGGTCTGATAGTGTAGAACCCACTGCCTTTGTTCCCAGCGTTGAAAATCTGGGCACAGTCTGAATACAGATTACTGATGAGATTATGGATGTTTACTTCACAAATGTTATGGTTTTAAACTATGAATTCTGCAATCATACTAGAAATAAAAGGATTAAAAAAACGATTATTGACCTTTATACTGATGATCTCCCAGGTCATGGAAGGTGTCCTGGTATAAAGCTAGCTGCTCAGTCCTCTGGCTGCTGAGAGTCTGGATGAGCTGTTGCTGCTGCTTCATCACCTGCACCTCCAGAGTCTTCAGCTGGGCCCGCAGCCGCACTGTCTCCTGCTGGCATTCATCTGAAGACTACACACACATATATACACTGAGTGGACAAAACATTAGGAACACCTGCTCTTTCCATGTCATAGACTGATCAGGTAAATCCAGGTGAAAGCTATCATCCATTATTGTTGTCACTTGTTAAATCCACTTCAATAAGTGTAGCTGAAGGGGAGGAGGCAGGTTAAAGAAGGACTTTTAAGCCTTGACAGAAGTGAGACATGGATTATGTGTGTGTGCCATTCAGAGGGTGAATGGGCAAGACAAAATATTTAAGTGCCTTTGAACAGGGTATGGTAGTAGGTGCCAGGTGCACAGGTTTGAGTCAAATACACAGTTTCCCATGTGTATCAAGAATGTCCACCACCCAAAAGACATCTAGCCAACTTTACACATCTGTGGGAAGCATTGAAGTCAACATGAGCCAGCATGCCTGTGGAACACTTTCGACACCTTGTAGAGTCCATGACGAATTGAGACTGTTCTGAGGGCAAAAGGGGGTGCAATTCAGTATTAGGAAGGTGTTCCTAATGTTTTGTACACTCAGTGTATGTACGTGTGGTATGTATGTACACATGCACACAGACATGTTTATACACACACACACACACAGTATAGCAGTAAGTAGTATAAGTAGCATAACTAACTTGGTTCCCTTGCAGTAGGCTACAGTTGGCCAATATCAAAATCAACCAAACATGAGAAAGAGTAGTCCATAGACATAGTTCCTTCTAATGAGTACTTACCGAAAGGGACATGTCCATGATGAAGATGAGCCCGATGAAAAACAACCTGAAGGTTCTCATTTTACCTGCAGAGATGCTGAAATAATCACAGTTGAAACGGGGATATTTAGGTCCAGTTGCTTTGTCTTTTAGTGGAAAAGGACTTCAACAGACTTTCCACAGCTGTCTCTTCATAGCCGCCTCACAAGAATGTGAGAATTCTCAGTAGCAGTTGAGCTTGTCCTCTTAAATCTTCTGTCTAGCATCACAATACACAGGGGTGAGTCAGAGTGAAGAACTAACATTATGAGAACCAGATAACCCCCTTTGGCACATTGTTTAGATTTGATTTGATTTGTTTATTTTCTTTTACAAACAAACAGGTACAGTGTGTACTGATAATCAATTTCAGTCTTTGTTTATATCTTTTGATAATAATATTAATAAAGTAACCTACCACCTTTTGTGTTTAGGGGGGTGGCTTTGAAGGGAATACCTGATTTGCTACAGACATTACAGAATAATGGAAGAAATATGTGTGAAGCAAGTTAGAAATGCGGACTGACATTCAGGTCAGCTTGTACTAAATGGGGAAAGATCAGAATATTATGACATTGTGAAAATATTTTAAACATTCTAAACTGGCTCTGTATCTATAATAATGGTTTCAACTTCCTCAATGTATGTGATAGTTGGTAATGTTATTAGCTAGCTTTGTTAGTTAGCTTTAACAAAAGGTAATGGATCACAAATCAAGGTGTTCTACTCAGAAAGATGTTTCTGAGAAAGAGCGATTAAGATACAGTATGTGCCTTTCTGAAGTCTACATTTTGCTGGATCCAAACAGTTTCAAACTGAAGGTAAATTAATGCTTGTGTCTGTGTTGCAGTGCCAGGGAGAAGTTATTGGAAGAGAGGCTGTGGCAGCAGAAGAGAGAGTTGAAGAGGTTAAATGATGAGCAACAGCACCTGATCGACTTAAATGCCAAGCTAGAAGAGCTCACAAGGACATGTTCCCGACCAGAGGCGTGTGTGTGCGTGCATGCGCGTGTGTGAGAGAGCGAGATAGAGGGAGCATCCCTCATGTTTAGAGGGTGAATTACTTTTCCAGGTATCTGTGTCCAGTGTGACGAGTTACCAGGAAGTCACAGATTTCCCTGCAGCCCATTCGACCTGCGCAGCCCTTACAGCCTTTAGTTCCAGTGAAGCCATGATGAACCACACAGAGCACGCTGCTTCAGCCAGTTCACTCAAGACAAAGGTACAGCACAGTACACACACAGTGCATCCAAAAACGTAAGAGCTAATACCAAACAGATCTGATCCCTGTTTATTTTCAGCTGTGGACTAACTGTGAGGTGCAGCAACAACAGATACTGGGAGGGAAGCTGAGCCAGAAGAGGACAGGGCCTGAATCTTTAATGGCAGAGTGTCAGGGGAGACAACGATTGAATGACTCCTACAAAAGGCACTGGATGGAGGAGCAGCTTTCAGAGCACCAGTGGATGGATGACAGGTTAGACCCAGGGGATAACTGAGGAGGACAGCCTGCATTATTATTTGGGGGACCATTATCTTTTAGGAGTGATATATTTGAGCTAATGTCTTGCCGTCGTGTGGAAAGCAGTTTTTCTCAGTTGTGTGTCCAGCAGCATGTCGTGGTTTGACTGCTGCTCTGATGATGAAGCGTGTCTGCGCAGGGCAGGTGTGATACCTGGATGATGATCTGTTGTCTGTGTGCTTGTTACTCTTTCTCCTGTAAGTAGTCCAGAGATGATTCCATTACCCTTTGTGCCTGTGCTGGCTGTTTTTTTGTGCGTTCATTTTATTTTTTATTTTACTAGGCAAGTCAGTTAAGAACAAATTCTTATTTTCAATAACGGCCTAGGAACAGTGGGCATCCTTCCAAAATACTTATTTTCCACCATAATTTGCAAATTAATTAATTAAAAATCCTACAATGTGATTTTCTGGATTTTTTTCCCTCATTTTGTCTGTCATAGTTGAAGTGTACCTATGATGAAAATTACAGGCCTCTCTCGTCTTTTTAAGTGGGAGAACTTGCACAATTGGTGGCTGACTAAATACTTTTTTGCCCCACTGTATGTCCTATGTGTTCCAGTCTGTACTCTACCTGAGCCCTTATGGCATCAGCCCTGGACACACACAGGTCTACCTTATTATCAACCAACTCAATCACTGCTGCACCCAGCTGGCCAGACAACAGAACAACATCCAAAGGTGGGATACAGTAAAGCCTTGACCATAAACAGCGATGACATTACTGTATTGTGACCAAATGCAAGGGCTTGTTCACTGGTCAGTGGTGAAAATGCATGCCTGTCCACTTCAAGAAAACATTATTTCATTTGACAGAATGAGGCAGCTTTTGAATGATCTCCTACACGAACAACAGTTTCAACCTCCCTTGCCTCCCCCCATAAATACCTTGAACATGAGTGACATCAGCACCTTCTCATATCCTCCTTCAGGCAAGGTCTATATTTGACTCTACAGGTTTCAATGCAAGCTGGGGATTTTGTATGACTTAAACAAGAACAAAGTGTTGCAAAGTATAAATAGTTAATTATAAGACATCATTGATCAGTAACTGTTTGTATCTTTTCAGGATTTTACCCATGTCCTGCACCTCACCCATCTGTGGGGGAATTACCGGTTCCCCAGTCCAGCACCAGATGGCAGCAGTGGGCTGAGCCGAAGTCCCCTGTGCCGGCAACTCATGATACAGTCTTTCCACAGCCACATGATAGCCACTCTATGAATGGGCCAGAACAATGGCAAACCTACTGCAATCACAGTTTTTGGAGCTGGCTCCTCCTCTGTTTGTTTCATGGTAAATTACATAACGATTTGTTATTGAAAAGCATACTCAATTTGAGGAAGTGGAAGCCTGTGCCTGTTCAGTTGGGAGAATGTTTTCTGATTGGATTGGCACACTAAATACATGTTGTGAATGGAGACAATGTTCCAGAATAGAACCACTTTGATTCTCAACACTAGGGTTCCTGAGAATGAGGAGGAGGACAGAAGCACACTGCCAAGCGCCGTCAGCTTGGCTGATGTCCATGTTGGAAGTCCAGACATGCTAGGTGGTAAAGCAAAGAGCCAGAAAACCTCCAGGTTATTTCCTCTCCATAGAAATAGCAGGAGCAGTCGGTTTGGAGAGAAATCTTCTGGAATTGTCACCAGCAGTCTATCCAACCCCGCGGACATCCCCGCCAGCCCAATGACAACCCTCAAATCCAGCAAGGCCACCAGCCCCGTCAGCCTCATGTTTAAACACAGCCTGTCCTCATCTAAAAACAAGAGGAAGCAGGGTAGAGGACACCGCAGAACCACTGGTCAGCGAAGGGGATTATAGAGCAATGAATCTGGTACATAGGGAATAGGGTGCCATTTGGGATACAGGCATTGACCTAAAGGAATGTGTGTTGGTTTGTGTGTTCACAGATGCAGGAAACACGGGTGGTTCACTGTTTGAGGTGTTGCGTGAGGCCATCTACTCTGAGATGGCTAATGTGATATCTCAGAATGAGACTAGGCCCAGCTGCAGCTGCTCAACACAGACTACCTACGGCAGAGAGCACTATTCACCCTGAAGGTACTGGAACAATTTAATTGTGCCATTTACCATCTACAGGTGTTATACAATAGGCTATTGTCAGTACGGTAATACAAGATCCATATGTGATTGTTTTTAAAAATCTTAATCAAGAATGTTTTATTACTTGCAGGACAGTGGCTCGGGATCCTTCCAAAAGAGATGTGACTGAAGACCAGCCTGTGCCTGCCAGCCCTGTTCTCCAGGCTTCCCCCACCACAGAACTGACATCCAGAGAGACCATGTTCTTAAGACATCATTGCTGTATGTATGCGTTTCTCTGACCTGCAATCACCTGACTAATGTAACACATTACATCCTTTGTTAGTTTTATGAACAGACCAAAATTACCATAACAAGAATAATATTCATGTCACTGTTTATTTGATTTGTAAGAGGATTATTCAGGAAAGAGACAGAAAATAAATGTTTCAGAAGGAGGTGAATGCATCCTGTCTATCGCCTCCCACCTTAAGCCATTTGCCAATGAGGATCTGGGTAAAAACCGTTCATGGATTTAAACACTGCTGTCTCCTTAATTAATAGTCTATGCTATATGTCTAAGTGTCTGTTTCACTTTTATCTGTTGCTATGATTGACTGGACACCCTGCTGTTTTTTAGGTGCCTGTGATGGTACTAACTCTTCCTTAAATGAAATCCAGTGTACCAACACTCAACAACTTGACAGGCAGATAAATGCTATCATGGCTGAGATCCTTCCCATTTTGAAGGTTAAACACAATGCTTGGTGTAGGATATTTGGGATTTCAAAGCCCTGAATGTGTATACTTATTGCATTTTATGCCATTTCTTAGCTGAACCTTTTTCTTTAGAACTGAAATTAAGAACTTGTTCATTTCTCACTGTGTGTTGTGTTGTCAGGAGCGTGTGGAGGAGGAGTTATCTTCTTATCTCCTGGCGTCCATCAGACACAAGGTTCTGGCTCTGACAGCAGAGAATTCATCCACTTCTTCCACAAACAGCTCAGTGATGTTCTGCAGGTGAGAAAACATCACATCCTGCCTGCGTCCCAAATCGCACCCTATTCTCTATAAAGTGCACTACTTTTGACTCATACTGTAGGACTCTGGTCAAAAGTAGTGCACTGTCAAATCAAATGATATCAAATTGTATTTGTCACATGCGCCGGATACAACAGGTGTAGACCTTACAGTGAAATGCTTACTTACAATGCAGTTTTAAGAAAAATAAGAGTTAAGGAAAATATTTACTAAATAAACTAAAGTAAAAAAATAAAAGAGCAACAATAAAATATCAATAGCAAGGCTACATACCAGTACTGAGTCAATTTTTGTTTTTTATTTTTTGTTTTTATTTGGATCTCTTTTAATCCTCATTTGGACTCCTCTTCCAAGAGTCCTTAAACATTAAAATACTATTTATACTATTTATAACATTTTCACATATAAACGCACTGTTACAAACAGACATAATGCACTAACATATTGACCCGATAAATAACAGTCAAAAAATATATTGATTCTTCATCTACTATAGTCCAACACAACATTTCTATGTGTTATATTTAAATGCTTTTAAAATATTGATAACATTTATATATTGAGAGATTTCTGGTATGCTCAGTTAAATTATTCCATTTCTTTATTGCTCTAATTCGAAATGTTCTTTTGCCTATTTCTCTTTTCTGTCTGGATAACACAATCTATTTCTAGTATTTACTGAATGTCTGTCTCTTACCAACTGAATACTGTTGTGGTTGTGAATAGAGTTTGGCCGTTTAAAATGGTGTATATTATTAAATTAAATAAGCATGTATTTTTCAATTATCTTGTTGATTGATGACCAACAAAGCGCATTGCGCATGACTACAACAGAAGAACCATATCTCCACCTTAAAACAATCCTTGTTGCTTTGTTCTGTGCAATCTGCATCCCCCTAATTTCACTTGCTAATGCATGTCCCCAGACCACAGAACACCTGATTCTCAATTAATGTTTGTGTTATTTGCTTAAGAATCTTTCCTGGTAAATATTTAGATATCCTTCTGATCATGCATGCAGTTTTAATATTTGTTTTACATAGATTAGTTATTTGAGATGACCATGATAAGCAGTTGTCTAGCTGCACTCCTAGTAGTTTGGTTTCTGCCACTTCCCGAATTTGCACTCCTCCCATACTTAATTGTATCCCATGCTATGTTGGCCTTTTCCTAGTGGAACATACCAACATAACTTTGGTTTTCTTGGTGTTTAAAACAAGTTTGTTCTGGCAAACCCACTCCCTGATATTCTCCAAATCTCCTTGTAAAGCTTGATGTACCTGTTGAACCGATTGTCTTGCTGTATAAATTGTAGTATCATCTGCACATATAGTAGCTTGAGTTACAGATAAGGCATAAGGAAGGTCGTTGGTATATATTAAATATATAAGTGGCCCAAGGAACTGCCCTGCGGTATTCCACAGTTTAAAGCATAAGGGGAAGACAATTAACCATTGATATACAGTGGGGAGAACAAGTATTTGATACACTGCTGATTTTGCAGGTTTTCCTACTTACAAACCATTTAGAGGTCTGTAATTTTTATCATAGGTACACTTCAAACTGTTAGAGACGGAATCAAAAAAGAAAAATCCAGAAAATCACATTGTATGATTTTTAAGTAATTAATTTGCATTTTATTGCATGACATAAGTATTTGATACATCAGAAAAGCAGAACTTAATATTTGGTACAAAAACCTTTGTTTGCAATTACAGAGATCATACGTTTCCTGTAGTTCTTGACCAGGTTTGCACACACTGCAGCAGGGATTTTGGCCCCCTCCTCCATACAGACCTTCTCCAGATCCTTTAGGTTTCGGGGCTGTCGCTGGGCAATACGGACTTTCAGCTCCATCCAAAGATTTTCTATTGGGTTCAGGTCTGGAGACTGGCTAGGCCACTCCAGGACCTTGAGATGCTTCTTATGGAGCCACTCCTTAGTTGCCCTGGCTGGGTGTTTCAGGTCGTTGTCATGTTGGAAGACCCAGCCACGACCCATCTTCAATGCTCTTACTGAGGGAAGGAGGTTGTTGGCCAAGATCTCGCGATACATGGCCCCATCCATCCCCTCAATACGGTGCAGTCGTCCTGTCCCCTTTGCAGAAAAGCATCCCCAAAGAATTATGTTTCACCTCCATGCCTCACGGTTGGGATGGTGTTCTTGGGGTTGTACTCATCCTTCTTCTTCCTCCAAACACGGTGAGTGGAGTTTAGACCAAAAAGCTCTATTTTGTCTCATCAGACCACATGACCTTCTCACATTCCTCCTCTGGATCATCCAGATGGTCATTGGCAAACTTCAGACAGGCCTGGACATGTGCTGGCTTGAGCAGGGGAACCTTGCGTGCGCTGCAGGATTTTAATCCATGACGGCGTAGTGTGTTACTAATGGTTTTCTTTAAGACTGTGGTCCCAGCTCTCTTCAGGTCATTGACCACGAGATCTTGCATGGAGCCCCAGACCGAGGGTGATTGACCGTCATCTTTAACTTCTTCCATTTTCTAATAATTGCGCCAACAGTTGTTGCCTTCTCACCAAGCTGCTTGCCTATTGTCCTGTAGCCCATCCCAGCCTTGTGCAGGTCTACCATTTTATCCCTGATGTCCTTACACAGCTCTCTGGTCTTGGCCATTGTGGAGCGGTTGGAGTCTGTTTGATTGAGTGGGTGGACAGGTGTCTTTTATACAGGTAACGAGTTCAAACAGGTGCAGTTAATACAGGTAATGAGTGGAGAACAGGAGGGCTTCTTAAAGAAAAACTAACAGGTCTGTGAGAGCCGGAATTCTTACTGGTTGGTAGGTGATCAAATACTTATGTCATGCAATAATACGCAAATTAATTACTTAAAAATCATACAATGTGATTTTCTGGATTTTTGTTTTTGATTCCGTCTCTCACAGTTGAAGTGTACCTATGATAAAAAATGACAGACCTCTACATGCTTTGTAAGTAGGAAAACCTGCAAAATCGTCAGTGTGTCAAATACTTGTTCTCCCCACTGTAGGTGGACTGTTTCCTGTCCGTTAGATATGACTGTACCTGTCACAGGCGTCTGAAGAAGAGGACCAAGGTGCAGCGTGGTGACGGTACATTTATTTTTATTTAAGATAAATGTCGCCAAGAAAACGACTGTGAAGCTCAACTGGGCTAAGTGCCACAAACAAAGTTAACTTCCCACCCTGAAAGGAGGGAAAAGGACTACATAAGTATGGTTCCCAATCAGAGACAACGATAGACAGCTGTCCCTGATTGAGAACCATACCCGGCTAAAACATAGAAATACAAAATCATAGAAAACAAAAACACCCCCCCAAAAAGGTGCGGACTCCGGCCGCAAAACCTGAGCCTATAGGGGAGGGTCTGAGTGGGCATCTATCTGCGGTGGTGTCTCAGGTGCGGGACGCAGACCCCGCTTCACCACAGGCTCATCCCACTTTGGTGGCACCTCTGGTGTGGGGACGCTCGTCGCCGACCCGGACTGGGGACCCTCGATATGGACCCCGGACTGGGCACTCTCGCTGCTGGCCCCGGACTGGGCACCCTCGCTGCTGGCCCCGGACTGGGGACCCTCGCTGCGGGCCCGGGACTGGGCACCCTCGCTGTGTGCTCCGGACTGGGAACCGTCGCTGGAGGCTCCAGAATGGTGACCGTCGCTGGAGATTCCGGACTGGAGACCGTCGCTGGAGACTCCGGACTGGAGACCCTCGCTGGAGACTCCGGACTGGAGACCGTCGCTGGAGGCTCCGGACTGGAGGCCGTCGTTGGAGGCTTCGTGCCATGACTCCTCACTGGATGCTTCGTGCCATGGATCATCACTGGAGGCTTCGTGCCATGGATCATCACTGGAGGCTTCTTGCCATGGATCATCACTGGAGGCTTCGTGCCATGGATCATCACTGGAGGCTTCTTGCCATGGATCCTCACTGGAGCCTTCTTGCCATGGATCATCACTGGAGGCTTCGTGCCATGGATCCTCACTGGAGCCTTCTTGCCATGGATCATCACTGGAGGCTTCGTGCCATAGATCATCACTGGAGGCTTCTTGCCATGGATCCTCACTGGAGCCTTCTTGCCATGGATCATCACTGGAGGCTTTGTGCCATAGATCATCACTGGAGGCTTCTTGCCATGGATCATCACTGGAGGCTTCGTGCCATGGATCATCACTGGAGGATTCTTGCCATGGATCATCACTGGAGGCTTCTTGCCATGGATCATCACTGGAGGCTTCGTGCCATGGATCATGACTGGAGGCTTCGTTCCATGGATCATCACTGGAGGCTTCTTGCCATGGATCCTCACTGGAGCCTTCTTGCCATGGGTCATCACTGGAGGCTTCGTGCCATGGATCATCACTGGAGGATTCTTGCCATGGATCACTGGATCGTTCCATGGATCATCACTGGAGTTCCATGGATCATCACTGGAGGCTTCTTGCCATGGATCCTCACTGGAGCCTTCTTGCCATGGATCATCACTGGAGGCTTCGTGCCATGGATCATCACTGGAGGATTCTTGCCATGGATCATCACTGGAGGCTTCTTGCCATGGATCATCACTGGAGGCTTCTTGCCATGGATCATCACTGGAGGCTTCGTGCCATGGATCATGACTGGAGGCTTCGTTCCATGGATCATCACTGGAGGCTTCTTGCCATGGATCCTCACTGGAGCCTTCTTGCCATGGGTCATCACTGGAGGCTTCGTGCCATGGATCATCACTGGAGGATTCTTGCCATGGATCATGACTGGAGGCTTCGTTCCATGGATCATCACTGGAGGCTTCTTGCCATGGATCCTCACTGGAGCCTTCTTGCCATGGATCATCACTGGAGGCTTCGTGCCATGGATCATCACTGGAGGATTCTTGCCATGGATCATCACTGGAGGCTTCTTGCCATGGATCATGACTGGAGGCTTCGTGCCATGGATCATCACTGGAGGCTTCTTGCCATGGATCCTCACTGGAGCCTTCTTGCCATGGATCATCACTGGAGGCTTTGTGCCATGGATCATCACTGGAGGCTTCTTGCCATGGATCATCACTGGAGGCTTCTTGCCATGGATCATCACTGGAGTGGAGAGACACACAGGAGGCTTAGTTCTGGGCGCAGGCACAGGACTCACCAGGCTGGAGAGACATACAGGAGGCTTTGTCATTGGCAGAGGCACCGGATACACTGGGCCGTGGAGGCGCACTGGAGGTCTCGAGCATAGAGCCTGCACAACCCGTCCTGGCTGGGGGGTTATCTTCGCCCTGCAAATGCAAATCCTCAAGAAAATGATGTACTTTTTTAGCGCGTGCTACGGGTGGGTGTCGTTATAGTGACCAGTGAGCTGAGATAAGGCGGAGCTTTACCTAGCAAAGACTTACAGATGACCTGGAGCCAGTGGGTCTGGCACCGAATATGTAGCGAGGGCCAGCCGACGAGAGCATACAGGTCGCAGTGGTGGGTGGTATATGACGGATGACAAAACGGATGGCACTGTGATAGACTGCATCCAGTTTGCTGAGTAGCGTGTTGGAGGCTATTTTCTAAATGACATTGCCAAAGTCGAGGATCGGTAGGATAGTCAGTTTTACGAGGGTATTTTGGCAGCATGTTGCGAAATAGGAAGCCTATTCTAGATTTAATTTTGGATTGGAGATGCTTAATATGAGTCTGGAAGGAGAGGTTACAGTCTAACCAGACACATAGGTAGTTGTCCACATATTCTAAGTGAGAACCGTCCAGAGTAGTGATGCTAGTCGGGCGGGCGGGTGAGGGCAGCGATCTGTTGAAAAGCATGCATTTAGTTTTACTAGCATTTAAGAGCAGTTGGAGGCCACGGAAGGAGTGTTGTATGTATTGAAGCTCGTTTGGATGTTTGTTAACACAGTGTCCAAAGAAGGGCCAGATTGTATACAGAATCACCCGCAGCAAGAGCGGCATGATATATACAGAGAAAAGAGTCGGCCCAAGAATTGAACCCTGTGGTGCCCCCATAGAGACTTCCATAGGTCCGGACAACAGGCCCTCCGATTTGACACACTGATCTCTGTCTGAGAAGTAGTTGGTGAACCAGGCAAAGCAGTCATTTGAGAAACCAAGGCTGTTGAGTCTGCCGATAAGAATACAATGATTGACAGAGTCGAAAGCGTTGGCCAAGTCAATGAAGATGGCTGCAAAGTACTGTCTTTTATCGATGGTGGTTATGATATTGTTTAGTACCTTGAGCGTGGCTGAGGTGCACTCGTGACCAGCTCTGAAACTGGATTGCACAGCAGAGAAGGTACAGTGGGATTCGAAATGGTCAGAGATCTGTTTTGTTAACTTGGCTTTCAAAGACTTTAGAAAGGCAGGGAAGGATGGATATAGGTCTCTAACAGTTTGGGTCTAGAGTGCCACCCCCTTTGAAGAGGGGGATGACTGCGACAGCTTTCCAATCTTTAGGAATCTCGGACAATATGAAAGAGACGTTCCTTTTCCTGTAGTCCACGATCATGTCCTTTGTCTTGATCACGTCGAGTGAGAGGTTGTTGTCCTGGCACCACACTGCCAGGTCTCTGACTTCCTCCCTATAGACTCTCTCATCGTTGTCGGTGATCAGGCCTACCACAATTGTGTCATCTGCAAACTTAATGATGGTGTTGTAGTTGTGCTTGGCCACGCAGTCATGGGTGAACAAGGAGTACAGGATGGGACTCAGCACGCACCCCTGAGGGGTCCCTGTGTTGAGGATCAGCGTGGCAGATGTGTTGTTGCCTACTATTACCACCTGGTGTGGCCCGTCAGGAAGTCCAGGATCCAGTTGGAGAGGGAGGTGTTTAGTCCCAGGGTCCTTTGCTTAGTGATGAGCTTTGAGTGCACTATGGTGTTTAACACTGAGCTGCAGTCAATGAACAGCATTCTCACATAGATGGGAAAGGGCAGTGTTGAGTGCAATAGAGATTGAGTCATTTGTGCATCTGTTGGGGCAGTATGCAAATTGGAGTGGGTCTTGGGTTTCTGGGATGATGGTGTTAATGTGAGCCATGACCAGCCTTTCAAAGCACTTCATGGCTACAGACATGAGTGATATGGGTCGGTAGTCATTTAGGCTGGTTACCTTGGTGTTCTTGGGCACAGGGACTATGGTGGTCTGCTTGAAACGTAGGTATTACAGAATCGGCCAGGGGCAGGTTGAAAATGTCATTGAAGACACTTGCCAGTTGGTCAGCGCATGCTTGGAGTACATGTCCTGGTAATATGTCTCACTCTGCGGCCTTGTGAATGTTGACCTGGTTAAAGGTCTTACTCACATTGGCTGTGGCGAGCGTGATCATACAGTCGTCCAGAACAGCTGGTGCTCTCATACATGCTTCAATGTTGCTTGCCTCGAAGCGTGCATAGAAGTCATTTAGCTCGTCTGGTAGTCTTGTGCCACTGGGCAGTTCACGGCTGGGCTTCCCTTTGTAGTCTATGTAGGGAATTTGGTGCCATTTGGAACATAACTGATCCTATTGTTAATTTGACATTAACTTCTATCTGTCTGGGTTTAATACCATCTTTCTCTCTATTTCACCTTTGTCAGAGTTCCATGGCCCGTTATGCAGGGAGGCTGTTGAGAGGCAGTGGTGGTGATCTACTGGTGGACCTCTCTGAGGCCATCTTCCATGAGCTGGCCTTCTTCCACCTGATACAGGACATGAACAGGTTGGCAGTCAAGCAGAATGTCCAATGCACCAGCACTATCACAGCCCCTGCAGTGAAATGGACCTGCTACACTGAGGTTGGTATTAGTGTTTGACAATGTGTTTATTTTATTTACCATCATATAGGAGTTTGACAAATGCAGCCAAATTGTTATTTCATTTATTCATTGTTTTCCAGCAGACAGAATCATTGGCGGAACAACAGCCATACCCGACAGCGCTGGAAGATGAAGATAAAGTATGTTTACTATTTTCATCCTGTCTTTTTCCCTTTTCATTTGCATAGACTATATGAACAAAAGTATATGACCTCCCCTTCAAATTAGTGGATTCAGCTATTTTAGCCACACCCGTTGCTGACAGGTGTATAAAATCGAGCACACAGCCATGCAATCTCCAAAGACAAACATTGGCAGTAGAATGGCCTTACTGAAGAGCTCAATGGCTTTTAACGTGGCACGGTCATAGGATGCCACCTTTCCAACAAGTCAGTTTGTCAAATTTCTGCCCTGCTAGAGCTGCCCCAGTCAACTGTAAGTGCTGTTATGGTAGGGAAGTGGAAACATCTAGGAGCAACAACGGCTCAGCCGCGAAATGGTAGGCCACACAAGCTGACAGAATGGGACACCGAGTGCTGAAGTGTGTAGCGCATAAAAATCGTCTGTCCTCGGTTGCAACACTCAATACCAAGTTCCAAACTGCCTCTGGAAGCAATGTCAGCACAATAACTGTTCTTTGAGAGCTTCATGAAATTAGTTTCCAAGGCCGAGCAGCCGCACACAAGCCTAAGATCACCATGTGCAATGCCAAGTGTCGGCTGGAGTGGTGTAAAGCTCACCGCCACTGGACTCTGGAGCAGTGGAAACATGTTCTCTGGAGTAATGAATCACGCTTGACCATCTGGTAGTCCGACAGACTAATCTTTGGTAGTGCCAACTGTAAAGTTTGTATACAAAGCCCTCCCCCGCCCTGCCTTCGGCAAATCTGACCATGACTCCATTTTGTTGCTCCCAGCCTATAGACAGAAACTAAAACAGGAAACGCCCATGCTCAGGTCTGTCCAACGCTGGTCTGAGCAATCAGATTCCACGCTTCAGGATTGCTTCGGACGTATGTGGCAGGGTCTACAGTCAATCACGGATTACAAAAAGAAAACCAGACCTGTCGCGGACATCGACATCTTACTCACAGACAAATTAAACAACTTCTTTGCTCGCTTTGAGGTCAATACAGTGCCACTGACACGGCCCGCTACCAAAGCCTGTGGGCTCCTCTCCGTGGCCAACGTGAGTAAACCATTTCAATGCGTTAACTCTCGCAAGGCTGCTGGCTCAGACGGCATCCCTAGCCGCTTCCTCAGAGCATGCGCAGACCAGCTGGCTGGTGTGTTTACGGACCTATTCAATCAATCCCAATCTCAGTCTGTTGTCCCCACATGCTTCAAGATGGCCACCGTTGTTCCTGTTTCCAAGAAAGCTAAGGTAACTGAGCAAAATGACTATCGCCCCGTTGCACTCACTTCTGTCATCACGAAGTGCTTTGAGAGACTAATCAAGGAGCATATCACCTCCACCCCACCTCATACCCTAGACACACTCCAATTTGCTTACCGCCCCAATTGGGTCACTGATGCAATCGCCATCACACTGCACACTGCCCTATCCCATGTGGATAAGAGGAATACCTATGTAAGAATGCTGTTCATTGACTATAGCTCAGCATTTAATACCATAGTACCCTCAAAACTCAGCATAAAACTCGAGACCCTGGGTCCTAGACTTTCTTACGTGCCGCCCCCAGGTGGTGAAGGTAGGAAACGCCCCGCTGATCCTCAACACTGGGGCCCCACAAGGGTGCGTTCTCAGCTCTCTCCTGTACTCCCTGTTCACCTATGACTGCATGGCCATGCACGCCTCCAACTCAATCATCAAGTTTGCAGACGACACTACAGTGGTAGGCTTGATTACCAACAACGACAAGACGGCCTACAGGGAGGAGGTGAGAGCCCTTGGAGTGTGGTGTCAGGAAAATAATCTCTCACTCAAAGTCAACAAAACAAAGGAGATGATCGTGGACTTCAGGAAAGTTTTAAGTTCCTCGCGTACACATCACGGACAAACTGAAATGGTCCACCCACACAGACCGCGTGGTAAAGAAGGCGCAACAACGCCACTTTGACCTCAGGAAGCTGAAGAAGTTTGGCTTGTCACCTAAAACAAACTTTTACAGATGCACAATCGAGAATATCCTGTCGGGCTGTATCACCGCCTGGTACGGCAACTGCACTGCCCTCAACCGCAAGGCTCTCCAAAGGGTAGTGCGGTCTGCCCAATGCATCACCGGGGGCAAACTATCTGCCTTCCAGAACACCTACAGCACCCGATGTGAAGGCCAAAAAGATCATCAAGGACAACAACCACCCGAGCCACTGTCCGTTCACCCATCTATCATCCAGAAGGCGAGGTCAGTACAGGTGCATCAAAACTGGGACCGAGAAAAAGCTTCTATCTCTAGGCCATCAGACTGTTAAACAGCCATCACTAACATAGAGAATCTGCTGTCAACATACAGACTCAAATCTCTGCCACTTTAATAAATAGACTTAATAAAGTTATCACTAGTCCCCTTAAATAACGCCACTTTAATAATGTTTACATATCCTACATTACTCATCTCATATGTACAGTTGAAGTTGGAAGTTTACATACACTTAGGTTGGAGTCATTCGTTTTTCAACCACTCCACACATTTCTTGTTAACAAACCATAGTTTTTGCAAGTTGGTTAGGACATCTACTTTGTGCATGACACAAGTAATTTTTCCAACAATTGTTTACAGACAGATTATTTCACTTATAATTCACTATATCACAATTCCAGCGGGTCAGAAGTTTACATACACTAAGTTGACTGTCCCTTTAAACAGCTTGGAAAATTCCAGAAAATGATGTCATGGCTTTAGAAGCTTCTGATAGGCTAATTGACATCATTTGAGTCAATTGGAAGTATACCTGTAGATGTATTTCAAGGCCTACCTTCAAACTCAGTGCCTCTTTGAAAATAAAAAGAAATCGACCTCCACAAGTCTGGTTGTTCCTTGGGAGCAATTTCCAAATTCCTGAAGGTACCAAGTTCATCTGTACAAACAATAGTACGCAAGTATAAACACCATGGTACCACGCAGCCGTCATACCGCTCAGGAAGGAGATGAACGTACTTTGGTGCGAAAAGTGGAAATCAATCACAGAACAACAGCAAAGGACCTTGTGAAGATGCAGAAGGAAACAGGTACAAAGGTGTCTATATCCACGGCCTCCCAGGTGGCGCAGTGGTCTAGGGCACTGCATCGCAGCGCTAGCTGTGCCACCAGAGACTCTGGGTTGTGCCACCAGAGACTGTGCCACCAGAGACTCTGGGTCTATATCCACGGCCTCCCAGGTGGTGCAGTGGTCTAGGGCACTGCAGCGCAGCGCTAGCTGTGCCACCAGAGACTCTGAGTGGGGCGACGCACAATTGGCCTAGCGTCGTCCGGGTTAGGGAGGGTTTGGCCGGTAGGGATATCCTTGTCTCATTGCGCACCAGTGACTCCTGTGGCAGGCCGGGCGCAGTGCACGCTAACCAAGGTCGCCAGGTGCACGGTGTTTCCTCCGACACATTGGTGCGGCTGGCTTCCGGGTTGGATGCGCGCTGTGTTAAGAAGGTTGGGTTGTGTTTTGGAGGACTTTCAACCTTCGTCTCTCCCGAGCCCGTACGGGAGTTGTAGCGTTGAGACAAGATGGTAACTACTAATAATTGGTTACTACGAAATATGGGAGAAAAAGGGGGTAAAATTAAAAATAATTTTAAAAATTTTAAAAATAGTTAACGGAATTTTTATCAATAATGACTAATTATGTATTCATTTCAATCAGGACTGGCTAATCAGAATACTATTATGTTACTGTATATGTATGAATTTTCTTTTTAATCCTAGTACTGAATATAATGTGTGTAAATATAATCAAGAATTAGAACAATGACTGTCTGTTCCTTGGTAGAAATTAATGAACTATATCGCCAGACTGGCTAGAATGCTTATCTACACAGGCTGACCTTGGCTCTAGGCGAGGTGGGAAGGCTTGAGAACTATAGAGCCTTTCTACCAGTGTCAAGAAGAGACGGAACATTTAGAAAACGCTGACGTCATTTTCAGTTTATAACCTGTGGTAAAATGTGTAAGGAGCAGTACTCTCGTGAATAAAGGCTGCTGTTTGACTTTAAGACTGGGCTCTGTCCATTTTTATACTAATAAGGGTCATACATATCCTTATGAATTGACAGAGTGTTTGATTTTAATTGGGTATTAAGACAGAGGAATTTAATTCCTGCAACAATAGTATCTATATCCACAGTAAAATGAGTCCTATATTGACATAACCTGAAAGGCTGCTCAGCAGAGAAGAAGCCACTGCTCCAAAACCGCCATAGAAATGCCAGACTACGGTTTTCAACTGCACATGGGGACAAAGATCATGGTTTTTGGAGAAATGTCCTCTGGTTTGATGAAACAAAAATAGAACTGTTTGGCCATAATGACCATCGTTATGTTTGGAGGGAAAAGGGGGATGCTTGCAAGCCGAAGAACACCATCCCAACCGTGAAACACAAGGGTGGCAGCATCATGTTGTGAGGGTGCTTTGCTGCAGGAGGGACTGGTGCAATTTACAAAATAGATGGCTTCGTGAGAAAGGAAAATGATGTTGAAAAACATCTTAAGACATCAGTCAGGAAGTTAAAGCTTGTTCGCAAATGGGTCTTCCAAATGGACAATGACCCCAAGCATACTTCCAAAGTTGTGGCAAAATGTCTTAAGGACGACAAAGTCAAGGTATTGGAGTGGCCATCACAAAGCCCTGGTCTCAATCCTATAGACAATTTGTGGACAGAACTGAAAAGGTGTGTGCGAGCAAGGTGGCCTACAAAGCTGACTCAGTTACACCAGCTCTGTCAGGAGGAATGGGCCAAAATTCACCCAACTTATTGTGGGAAGCGTGTGGAAGGCTACCCGAAACGCTTGACCCATGTTAAACAATTTAAAGGTAATGCTACCAAATACCAATTGAGTGTATGTAAACTTCTGACCCACTGGGAATGTGATGAAAGAAATAAAAGCTGAAATAAATAATTCTCTCTACTATTATTCTGACATTTCACATTCTTAAAATAAAGTGGTGATCCTAACTGATCTAAGACAGGGAATTTTTCCTTGTCTTAGGGAATTAAATGTCAGGAATTGTGAAAAACTGAGTTTAAATGTATTTGGCTGGTGTACGTAAACTTCCAACTGTATATACTGTTCAACTGTATATACAGTATATACTGTTCTATACCATCTACTGTATCTTGCCTATGCCGCACGGCCATCGCTCATCCATATATTTATATGTACATATTCTTATTCATCCCTTACATTTGTGTGTATAAGGTAGTTGTTGTGAAATTGTTTGATGACTTGTTAGATATTACTGCATTGTCGGAACTAGAAGTATAAGCATTTCGCTACTCTCGCATTAACATCTGCTAACCATGTGTATGTGACCAATAAAATGTTATTTTATTTGAAAGTTTGGTGGAGGAGGAATAATAGTCTGGTTTGGGAAAAGACCCCTAGTTCCAGTGAAGGGAAATCTTAACGCTACAGCATACAATGACATTCTAGAACATTCTGTGCTTCCAACTTTGTGGCAACAGTTTGGGGAAGGCCCTTTCCTGTTTTAACATGTCAATGTCCCCTTGCACAAAGTGAGGTTCATACAGGAATGGTTTGTCTAGATCGGTGTGGAAGAACTTGACTGGCCTGCACAGAGCCCTGACCTCAACTCCAGTGAATGCCTTTAGGATTCATTGGAAATCCGACTGCGATCCAGGCCTAATCGCCCAACATCTGTGCCCGACCTCACTAATGCTCTTGTAGCTGAATGCAAGCAAGTCCCTACAGTAATGTTCCAACATCTAGCGGAAAGCTTTTCCAAAACAGTGGAGGCTGTTAAAGCAGTGAAGGAGGGACCAACTCCATATTAATACCCATGATTTTGGAATGAGATGTTGGATGAGCAGGTGTCCACATACTTTTGGTCATGTAGTGTACACTATGATCTTGGTTTACATGTGGTACAAGATGAGGGAGCCTTTACAATGTGTCAACGCATGTGTGTCCCAAATTATACCCTATTCCCTATGTAGTGCACTGCTTTTGACCAGAGCCCTGATCAAAATTAGTGCACTACATAGTGAATAGGGTGCCATTTGAGATGCAAACCCTGTCATCTACAAAATTCCTAAACTACTGTATCTTGAATGTGTTTTGTTAAGACAAAGATGAAACAGAGCAGAGGGAGGAATGTGCTGAGGCAGGAGAAAGGATAACTAATTTGAAAGATGACAGCTGCAATGATGCCTTAGAAGGAGAAGAAGAGGAAGATATGAATGACAGTGAAGGACTGCTTCTATTAATAAGTGAGCTGCAAAATTTAATTTCACCTTGGTTAATACATATATCATTTTGGTATTCTATGAAGTGTTTGATTTGGTCTGTGTTGGTCCTGTAGACCTGTCTAAGGCAGACAGCCAGGCTCTGACTAACTATGGCAGCAGAGAGGACGAGAATGAGGAAGATGAAGACTTCCGGCTGAGCCTGATGACGTCCAGACCTCTCTCTAAGCCAGTAACGACTTTCTCCAAGCCAGTAACTACTCTCTCTAAAAGCCAGTAACTACTCTCTCCAAGCCAGTAAAGACTCCAAGCCAGTAACGACTCTCTCCAAGCCAGTAACGACTCTCTCCAAGCCAGTAACGACTCTCTCCAAGCCAGTAAAGACTCCAAGCCAGTAACGACTCTCTCCAAGCCAGTAACGACTCTCTCCAAGCCAGTAACGACTCTCTCCAAGCCAGTAAAGACTCTCTCTAAAAGCCAGTAACTACTCTCTCTAAAAGCCAGTAACTACTCTCTCTAAAAGCCAGTAACTACTCTCTCTAAAAGCCAGTAACTCTCTCCTAAAAGCCAGTAACGACTCTCTCCAAGCCAGTAAAGACTAAAAGCCAGTAACTACTCTCTCCAAGCCTAAAAGCCAGTAACTACTCTCTCTCCAAAAAGACAGTAACTACTCTCTCCAAGCCTAAAAGCCAGTAACTACTCTCTCTAAAAGCCAGTAACTACTCTCTCTAAAAGCCAGTAACTACTCTCTCTAAAAGCCAGTAACTACTCTCTCTAAAAGCCAGTAACTACTCTCTCTAAAAGCCAGTAACTACTCTCTCTAAAAGCCAGTAACTACTCTCTCTAAAAGCCAGTAACTACTCTCTCTAAAAGCCAGTAACGACTCTCTCCAAGCCAGTAAAGACTCGGCTCTAGAGCTGGAGCAGGGACAGGTACTGTATGGCTTCTGTATACCTGCCCTACACAGGGAAATAGAGCTACCCTCCAGAAGACTGGCCTCTTCCTGAGATATCCTCTTTTCCTGTGTTGTAGGGAAGTGATATCCTCTTTTCCTGTGTTGTAGGGAAGTGATATCCTCTTTTCCTGTGTTGTAGGGAAGTGATATCCTCTTTTCCTGTGTTGTAGGGAAGTGATATCCTCTTTTCCTGTGTTGTAGGGAAGTGATATCCTCTTTTCCTGTGTTGTAGGGAAGTGATATCCTCTTTTCCTGTGTTGTAGGGAAGTGATATTCTCTTTTCCTGTGTTGCAGGGAAGTGATATTCTCTTTTCCTGTGTTGTAGGGAAGTGATATCCTCTTTTCCTGTGTTGTAGGGAAGTGATATCCTCTTTTCCTGTGTTGTAGGGAAGTGATATTCTCTTTTCCTGTGTTGCAGGGAAGTGATATTCTCTTTTCCTGTGTTGTAGGGAAGTGATATCCTAGAATGTGAGCCCACAGTCTCTTCACAGAGGGAAAACCATGAGACAGCAGCCTGCCTCCTCTCCTCTACCTCTCCGTTCGGAAACCATGGAACGTGGGACAGCCAAACCCCCAACCTCGGCCCTACAGAGCCCTCTGACCTGCTGCATCCCAGACTCAGACTCCCCCGTCATGGTCAGCTCATAGGTGAGTTATCCTGTAGGCTGTGCCCCGAATGGCATCCTGTTCCCTATATAGTATACTACATTTGACCAGGGCCCATACTCCCTCCCTCCTGAGTTGTCAACCCCTGAGTAACCATAATGGGGTCACATGTATTAATGTATCCTTTACAAGAGGGAGGGTCAGGAAATGTAAGTCAAAAGTCGGATGAGGATGTTTTTGTCAAAGTGGAAGATATACCACCGCTGCAACATCCTGAAGTTAATGAGGTATTAGCTGATGATGCAAATCACAAATAAAGTGTCAATATATTAGCAATGTGACTGACTACTGATGCAGATGGTAATTAACATCTTTGTACTTTTTCATAAAGGAATAGATTCAAAAAAGTGAAACTGAAGATCAGAAAAGCCCAATGTCTATGATGGAAAAAACGGTATCAACAAGAAGTCTCAAGCTTGACTCTGACGATACAGGACAACTTCACAACAGTTGAATCAATTATTAAAGAAAACAACCATTCTGAAAACTGAATCTCTTAAAACTAAATACAACTTTTCAATTACAGTAATCCCCAAGTTTGACACTTTTTTGAATTTTCTTCTTCCCTTGTGAGACAAACGCAAATGTGATATATTAAACAAACCTGGTATAGTGAAAGTAAGATACTTTCATCCATGGGAGTGTCCCTGGCCTGGAGGCATGCTGTTGTCTCATTCTTATCTTAACTTACAGCATGGATCGGCAAGGAACCTGTTTCCATATCAAAAACAAATCAATACATGATCAAATGTGAAACCTAGTGATTTTTCGGTGGTTGGCGGTTTATTAGAGATAAGGGTGGGTTTAGGACAGACTCTCCCTATATCTCTTCTGTGTCTGCTTTCACATTTACTGAAGCAATCCACTGTAATAAAGAAGAAAGAACAACTCTCTGATTACTCAACTATGTTTCTCATTCAAACACTCGGGATCAGTTTCTATGGCTAAATGAATTCTGATACAGTTAGATATCTTTATCTTAGCTAACCATGTTATTCTATGGTGGACTAAATGTATGTAGGCTGCATTGGGATTTAAATAAGGAAACATTTATTTCCTTGTTTCCTCTGACAGCGCCTGTTTCAAATAATAATAACAATAATAATAACAATAACAATAACAATAATAATAACAGAGCCTGTTTCTAGTTCCCAAGGGCCAACTCTGTCTGTAGATGTTGAACTTATTACCTCTATAGGCAATCACTTGTTCAGCAGCCCAGCAACATATGTCATGTGAAGTGGGGCTAGATGGGGGAGAGGGTCCAGGATGTTTTTCAGTACCTGATAATGTTCACTGCCTGCTGTTGTATTGGGCTGGTGATTGTGAAAGCACTGAGTCAGCCTTTATGGACCTCGAGGACATAGTGTCCTGAATCTCTGGTTTGAATTAAGAGCTTTTTAGGATGATATGCATCATTCCCTTAGTTATTCAGCTGTACAATTGTAGAAGAGCTGTCTCTCACTGGGCTTAGTGAATAATTTATTATTACATTTATTATTTTCCCAAAAATGTCCCCCTTAACTTTGTTTTTAGTTTATAGTAGACAGAATATGTGCAGTAAAAGAGATGACTCATCCTGATTACTCAGGAAAGTGTAGTCTTGCCCATGTTTAAATGCTATTTTATTTTTCTTTAACAAGCTTAAATATGTCATACAAAAAGCATTGACATAGCAAACATTAAATAAAACATTTTTCCTTGCGTGAAGAGAATGTGTAGGAACATACTGTTCTGACACTTGGTCTTGATGGGCGCTGAATAAGTAGACGACTGCTTCAACAGGGGGCGGCAGGTAGCCTAGTGGTTAGAGAATTGGACTAGTAACCGAAAGGCTGCCCCTGAACAAGGCAGTTAACCCACTGTACCTAGGCCGTCATTGAAAATAGGAATTTGTTCTTATGCCTAGTTAAATGAAGGTAAACATAGCAACATAAATGGTCAGACTTGTCATTTATCTGTCCATAACACCTCTGCCTGCCTTTCTGTTGACTCACAACATAATAATAATATAATAATAGTACATAATAATACACAGTACTGTGTTCCAATGTTGGGCTAGTGTGGTGTATTTGATTAATTCCGTCAAAGTTTGCATACTGTCTGTATCTAGTTTGTTCACTAGATGTATCTCCATGTCTAATGATTTTCTGGTAGACCAGCCTGTTTCCAATAGTGTTCCAATTGTTTTGGCATCATCACTTATGAACACTCTTCTACTGTAGTTTTCTGGATCGACTCTGTTAATAAAAATGACTGTGCTTAGACTATAAAATGCAATTAACCTGAACAGAAGTGGAATTGGTGCTACTATGTGTTTTTACTGTACACATCATTCAGAACTGTACTGTTTCTTCACCAGACTGAAATAGACACCCCTGTTCTTTGGTCTTTGAATAATTCAAACCTCACCATCCATGAACTGAAAGTTCTGTGAGTCGGAAAAGTGGTTATCAAGAGTTGTTTGTAGGAGTAACTTGTGATGAGTTGTTTTGCTGAAATGCTTGAGGGAACACAGACTGGCTGAGATTAAATCAGTGACACAGAGACACCTCTGATTTTCCTGTTGCTTTGAACAACTGCCTTTAAAGCAATTTATTGGGGTGATAGCCTACCCCAGTCAAACTTAGTACCTTTTGAAGTGTACAGTAATGAACTGTATCTGAGGCCAAAAACCTACCACAATCCAGAAACAGAATTACTTTCACATTTATGTCTGTTCATTCAATGAGACTCGTTCTTGACAAACCTACATAGAGGAAAATAGGCTTTGGCAGAAGTTGGAACATCACATTTCACCATAACAATAACTCTTATGGAGCTAGATCATTTAGTTATCTGGCATCACTTCCTTGTTTTGTAAACCGTCTTACATTGTTTCTCCAACAGCTCTGAGACAGTTTCTCTCCTAGGAATAAAGGGGATCTCTTAGCACCAAGGACTTTGTGTGCGTGCCAAATGTCACCCTGTTTACTGCACTACTTTTGACCAGGGCCCTTGCACTCTAGGGAATAGGGTGCCATGTGGGGTGCACTTGGATTTATGTTCCTAATAACCATAAATATTCAAACCCTTTGCTATGACACTCGAAATTGAGCTCAGGTGCATCCTGTTTCCATTGATCATCCTTGAGATGTTTCTACAACTTGGAGTCCACCTGTGGTAAATTAAATTGATTGTACATGATTTGAAAAGGCACACACCTGTCTATATAAAGTCCCACAGTTGACAGTGCATGTCAGAGCAAAAACCAAGCCATGAAGTCAAAGGAATTGTCCGTAGAGCTCCGAGACAGGATTGTGTCGAGGCAGAGATCTGGGTAAGGGTACCAAAAAATGTCTGCAGCTTTGAAGGTCCCCAAGAACACAGTGGCCTCCAAGGACACATTGGAACCCTTACCCAGATCTCTTGCTCTCTCTTTTTCGCTCACTCTTTTTCTCTCTCTCTCTTTGTCTCACTCTCTCTCTCTCTCACACACCTTTATCTCTGTGAATCCCCATTGATGAAGAGGGAGAATGTTGACTGTCCAACCCCCACCTGAGACTCATTTATCTAATGACAATTGTTTCCAGTATGTTTTGCCCCAATGTGTATTTTGTTATCAGAAGATCAGTTAATAATTTCCTTACCATACTGTAATACCTTGAGCTAAAACTAAACAGTGCTTGGTGGTTCACCGATTGGTCCACATCATCAAAATGTGCTAGATAAAAAAAGTCATACTCGCTGGGACTAATCTAAATCACAGACTGATCTTATTTTTTCAATAAGACAAAACGTCACACAGTTTTTTAACATTGACTGTAAAAATGAACTCTTTGGGGATTTTGCACAGCAAAACACTGTCTTATGGGGACAAGATTAAAAATTTTAAACCCATAATTTTGTTCAGTGGCTCTTTAATTTTGACAAGAAGTCACCTGAGTGTACTCAGTGAATACAACCTCCATCAATTAGATGCAACTTGGCGGACTGTTCTTAGTATTTTATTCAACAGACTGGGGACAAACTTCATCCACAGCACTTTAAAAAATCAAATAATTATGTAATCATGTTGCCAATCTCTGGCCATCTCTACAGGCCTCTCCTCCTCTTCTCTTGAAGCAAGCTACAATTGTCAAGAGAAAAAAATGCTATGGAGTAATAGTAATTGTAACAATTGTACATAATAAAAAAGATATATGTTAATGATTTCGATATATCATTTAGCCCTCAATTTTTATCTGAAACAATTAACCCTAGTTGAAGCATTTGTTATCTGCATACGTTGAATGGGTAAAGTAAGGATAAGATGTCATGCAAAGAAAAGATAACCACAGAACGATTGACGTGCATAAGAATGCATTCTTTAAATGAATCCAGTACTTCAGTTTCTGAAGACCTATCTCAAGATAACAACCTAAGCTTTTCTTATACTGTGTCATGTCCAATCAGTTATCCTTAACAGAAATAGCATGTTTTCTTTCTGTTCTCATTGAAGCATATTGCTGAACACTTGTCAACATTTGATGAGACTAACCATACAAATTTAGCTAAAATGTCAAACATGTATTCTCCCAGGCGGCTCACAGAGTTAACCCTGAAGAACAGTGGAACATGTTTTGATCTATGTTCTGATCTACTGGCCTCTCTTTAATCCAGGGATAGAGCACTGGTATAGAGCCCTGTGAACAGCTAGGAGAGATGTCCAGCTGGTCTTTACCGGCCCAAAGCTAGTTAGACTAAGACCCTTTAACCAGCTCAGAAGATGATTTGCGGCTTAGGTTAATTACAAACAGGACTAAGAGGTGACTTATTAAAACAATGTCACGTGGCATTAGGAGAAAATAGAATTAGATGGTCCCAGGGGGAAGCCCTAATCTTATTTGGATTCCAGTATACCAAGTTAAATCCCACACACAAGTCTGTCACAAGCCATTTACGCTCAGTTGTTCCCTCATTTCAGTGTTTTGTCATGACAGACGTAAGATTCTCTGTGAGAGGGAGGGCATTGAAAGTCAAAGACAGCATGTTTGTGGTTGTCAGTGCATCCAGGGAGAAAGGGAGGACATCTGCTGTCATTCCACAGCTATGAGCCTCATGTTGTGAAGAAGTAGGGTTGGTGACTACAGTAGTGGTCGCATAAAGATGGCCTCGCTATAGAAGTGGGCAGCTCAGATATCCCACAGTTCCCAGGAGATGTGGAGAGCACAAAGCTCAATGGAGCTGAAGATGGGAAGTCATCAAACCAGGCCTCATGCCAGCCCATCAGCCCACTCAGAACAGTGTCATAGAGGGGAAGAGGCAGCAATCTGAACAGGATCGTCTGACTGCCTGGAGGGAACAGCATAATGGACTGTGACTCCGGCGCCCAGGGTTTCTGAGATTGATGTAGGCATATAAAAGTTTGAGATACTTTTGAGAGATACTTTTTCATAATAACAGTATATAGCCTTATAACAATTAGTGTTTATTGTGTTTTTATTCTGCTTTCATTTTCTTAAGTTCATTATGCTTCAATGTGTTTTTTACATTTTTATTCATATGATTCTGAAGTCTACATAAATATACTGTATTTGTATTTATTATGGATCCCCATTAGCTGCTGCCAAGGCAGCTGCTACTCTTCCTGGGGTCCAACAAAATGAAGGCAGTTATACAACTGTAAGTGATGTTGTTGTTGTTCTCTTAGCCGGGCTTCTTTAACTACAACTTAGTGATTTGCAAAACGTTCCAAAATGATGGGGTAATATGTTTCAGCCAGCACTGATACAGAGATGTGCAGAGAGGAGGCAGGCACAGGTGTAGCAGCAATATGGATGTTACTTATATTGATGTTACACAGGAAACAGAAACTGCTTATTTACTACTTGATGTACTGTAGCTTCTTTGTAAACATGCTCAGTAAGGTTCTCCTAGCTATATATCTTTGTCTGTAATGACAACAACACACAGCATATTGAAACAGCAGGCTACTGTACAGAATGTTGTATTTCTTCATCATATTCATTAGCCTTTGAGGCAGTAAATGAAATGACAAGCCTGATAGACCAAGCAGGTCTTGTGAGCCCTGCCTGGACATGTCTCTCCTCTGACAGAATTCTCTACCACCTGTCTCTCCACCTTCCCTCTTTGATGGATGTCTCAGCAATAATAGATATAACATTCTTTCAGATTACATTCTGTGTTCCAGACCCAGGATACTATTCCGTAAGAATGGGTCAATGAGACACCTAGAGGGGAAAAACATATTCTGGTGTGGGTTTCAGTTTTCAATGTGAAAGATAGTATTGCCTAAAGCACAGAGCATCCTTACCTGGGTCCCCTGGAATGGGTTGGGCTGATATTGCCTTGAACTGCTGTGTGACTGTCACTCATGGAGTAAGATATGTGCACAGAACTCCCTCTCATGTGAGGTGCCCCAGGGTGCATAGCAATGTGAAACTGCCATTGTGTTTTTACAAGGACAGCAGATATAGTCTAGTACCTGGCTAACATACATACTTCTCACTGGAGGGACTGGGAATTACTTTCTTCAGAGAAAGAAGTATCACATTATTATTTTATCAGCCTGTCTTCCTGTGAAAAAAAATGTGTATAGACTGTATGAGGCAATATTCTCATTTAATAAATAATCCTAATTTCATCAGAAGAGCAAAACTTTCCCACAGGAATTATTTAAAATATGTATCATGCTTTTCATGACGGGAGGTGATACATGACAGCTCTAACACATCCAGAGGTAATTATACAGGAGAAGAGATAACAACACAATTTGTATGACCTATTTGGGCTATCGCTTCTGACTAAAAGTTGCAATCGAAAATGTATTCTAAGAGGATAAACATGGGATATCACTTTGTAATTTTATATTAATGTTCTCATGTTAGAATTGTACTCTTGATTTGAGCAATGCAAAGGGAAACGCCTCTACAACATACTGTACTGTACTACCACATACTGTACTACTACATACTGTACTGTACTACAACATACTGTACTGCACTACCACATACTGTACTGTACTACAACATACTGTACTGTACTACTACATACTGTACTGTACTACAACATACTGTACTGCACTACCACATACTGTACTGTACTACTACATACTGTGCTGTACTACTACATACTGTACTACTACGTACTGTACTACCACATACTGTACTGTACTACAACACACTATACCGTACTACTACATGCTGTAGTGTACTACAACATACTGTACTGTACTACTACATACTGTACTACTATGTACTGTACTACCACATACTGTACTAATACATGCTGTACTGTACTACAACATACTGTACTGTACTACCACATACTGTGCTGTACTACTACATACTGTACTACCACATACTGTACTACCAACTACTAAACTGTACTACCACATACTGTACTACAACATACTGTACTGTACTACAACATACTGCACTGTACTACTACATACTGTACTGTACTACAACATACTGTACTGCACTACCACATACTGTACTGTACTACAACATACTGTACTGTACAACCACATACTGTACTGTACTACCACATACTGTATTGTACTACTACATACTGTACTGTACTACAACATACTGTATTGTACTACCACATACTGTACTGTACTACAATACACTATACTGTACTACTACATGCTGTAGTGTACTACAACATGCTGTACTGTACTACCACATACTGTACTGTACTACAACATACTGTACTGTACTACTACATGCTGTAGTGTACTACAACATACTGTACTACTACATACTGTGCTGTACTACTACATACTGTACTACCACATACTGTACTATACTACTACATACTGTACTGTACTACCACATACTGTACTGTACTACTACATACTGTGCTGTACTACTACATACTGTACTACCACATACTGTACTACTACGTACTGTACTACCACATACTCTACTGTACTACCACATGCTGTACTGTACTACCACATACTGTACTACAACATATACTGTACTACAACATACTGTACTACAACATACTGTGCTGTACTACTACATACTGTACTGCACTACCACATATTGTACTGTACTACTACATAATGTGCTGTACTACAACATACTGTACTACCACATACTGTACTGTTACGTACTGTACTACTACATACTGTACTGTACTACAACATACTGTACTGCACTACCACATACTGTACTGTACTACAACATACTGTACTGTACTACTACATACTATACTGTACTACAACACACTGTACTACCACATGCTGTACTGTACTACCACATACTGTACTGTACTACAACACACTGTACTACCACATGCTGTACTATACTACTACATACTGTATAAACTTACTTACTTACTTACTTCCAAAAGAGCTTTATCCAGGGGATCACACAGACACAGCCTAACTATATTAGTACATGTTTAACCACATTCTATTATTCACTGTCCAACATTACAACAAATTATATCTGACAGTCAGGGATCATCATTAACCTTCCTTAGATGTGGGCCAAATAGACACAAATTGTATGTGTTGATGAAGAACAGTTCAATCTGAGACCAAACCTTGTGAGGATATAGTAGGTCCTCTATGGTGTACTATACAGTTCTCACCAAGATCCTCATTTGAAATTGTCTTGAGGTTGGAAGAGATTGACAGCATGCATTCATCTCCCTTTGAAAAGCTTCCTATTTTATTGCTCTTATATACAGCATCAGCTATGGCTATGGTGTCTCTGATTAAGAGTAAGTACTGTAGGCTATATCAATGTATGTATACAGTACAGTCCACTTGACTGAATAGGTGATGAGATGACAAAAGTCTGTGATTTATGTTGTTTTTCTATAAGGTGCAGAAATAGCAATGGGAATATTGTATCAGTGTGGCTCTACATCACTGACACAAAAAAGTGTCTATCAGACAGCACTGCCATTATACCCACTGAGTGGCTCTGCTCTGTCATTGTCTATGGGTCCTGGTCAAAAGTAGTGCACTAAGTAGGGAATAAGGTGCCATTTGGGACACCAAATTAACTGAGGCTGCACTAAAACTATATGCACATTTCTTGGTCGAACAATTGCTGTATTGACAGATCATATAAATTATGTTTTTAGACAAATGGGTAATTTACACATATGTCAAACTTTCACAGGTTCTAGTGTCTCTACTAAATCTAATATGTGGCAATATTGTCCATGGAATTATAATTCTCTTGCCCAATTTGCTGGATTCAGTTGACCCAATTTGTGGACAATCAATTGGACTTCTTCAAACTTTGATGAAAATATTTCAGTCTCTCAGCTTTAACCCCTATTGATCTGTGGTCAAAATGAATCCCTTTAGCCCCATAAAGATTTAGCCTTACGCAATATGAAGATCTGTGAACCATAGAGAGGATGCTTCAAACACTTTCCTACAATATGTTACCTGAAAACACATATGATAATGTACTCCTGAGTCCCAAATGGCTCCTTATTGTCTATACTGTATAGTGTAGGGAAATATGGACTCTGATGTAGTGCACTAAATAGGGAATAGGGTGCCATTTGGAACTTCCCTACCCCTCTCATACAGTAAATCCCCACCACATGGAAATTATTTATAGGATGAAATGCAGTTTCTTTCTTTCTCTTGGTTTTATGACTGAGAAAAGGGTTTATCTTTAGTTGAATTGCTCAGGAAATTACTGGGTACAGACCATTCAGTTCAGGCAGCTTAAGTATTGTTACTCTGAGCCCAGATATAGACTTTACCTGACAGTGAACAGAAACATATAAATGCAATTATACTATTTTATTCATAATACCTGATACAATATTTTACTTTTGACCGAAAATCAGTTAATTGTGGTAAAAATCTTATTTGTGTGGGTATTTTCTATGCAAAAAACACAAGATGGGTGTCTGCCGTTCGCCTTGACACCGATCAAATGCCAAGGAAGGGAAAGTCGAACCTGGCTGCCCGTCTGTAAATATCAAATAGCTTGATAACATTATCAGTGCACGCTCATAGGTGGGTGTCGGGCAAGATTTCATTTTTAAAAGTTCTGTGCTGTATTGCCAACTCCATCCATTGTCTGGCATTCGTATTACCTCACTGCTGTAAGTATTCTTTCAGACAAGAACGAGCGCTCGAGCTTGAAGTACGTCACTTCTTGCAGTGCAGGCGTATCCCACACTGCTGCTGCTGCGCTCGAGCCGCTCATTCAGAGTGAGGAGCCAACAATTGGACTGTAATCTCTGACTCATTAACGACTTCGAAATACACTCTTCCTTTAGATATTAAAGAATAAAACATGTCTTCAGATAAATTCAGTTTGCAGTATTCCTGTTCAAATTCGTGTTGTTTTGGCAACAAGGAATGTTGGCAACTACTTGAGTAGCAGAAAGTTGTGAGAAGGTGAGTTTCCATGTAGGGCTTTCTGTAGGCTAATTACCCAGCAATCGTTTTCAGAGTATTGATGTTAATTTGCACATTCTGTTATAAATGATGCATTTGCTTAAAAATCTTACTTGAGAAGTGGATTAATTGAAAAAGCCTCTTGACAATAATTTACAGTAGGCTATTTATAGTCTTCCTCTCAAATGATCTCAAGTGTAGCTTGCAACAGAACAATTCTAGTTGACTTGTGTTATGCCTGTTAGAGTGCCTGCGTGTGAGTGCTCTATTATCCTACATTTAGACATTTTTGTCATTTAGCAGACGGATCTTACCCAGAGCGATTTACTGTCGGCCGTGGGATTTATTTAAGATACTCTTGAAATGTTTAATTGGATTTGGGGATTTGGTTTAAGTTGGCAGCATACCTAAGCATAGTAGTTCTCAAAACATACATCCAACTGCAATTTATTCACACTTGAGTCATTATTATTTGTATTTTTTTAGGAACTATGTTGATATACGATGCCAACATGGGAAAGCTCTTCACAGTAATTGTTGTGCAGATCTTATGGAGTTGCTCAGGAATACCTGGACAGCAGACATCACCATTTCAATTTACACAAACAGTATACAATACCACTATATATGAAAACTCAGCTGCTAAAAGCTATGTAGAATGCCCAATTAAAATGGGAATATACATCACAGACCCATCCTGGGACATTCAATACAAAATAGAATCTGGAGATGGAGAGGTTTTATTCAAGGCTGAAGAATATGTACTGGGAGACTTCAGTTTCCTGCGAATTAGGACCAAAGGAGGCAGCTCTGCTATACTCAACAGGGAAGTGAAGGAGCACTACTCACTGAGAGTCAAAGCACTAAAATGGAGCACCAACGCTGTCGCTCAAACAAGAGTTCAAGTGCGAGTTCTGGACACCAATGATCTCCGGCCTCTTTTCTCACCAACCTCCTACACTGTTTCCGTGCCTGAACACGCTGACATCAGAACTAGCATTGTGAGAGTCACCGCCACCGATGCCGACGTCGGCTCAAATGCAGAGTACTATTTCAGCTTGGGAGGAGAACACACCCACATGTTTGCCATTCATCCTACCAGTGGGGTGATTACTCTCATGGCCAGGCTGGATTACGCTGAGCGGAGGCTGTTTGAGATGGATGTCTTGGCTGTAGATCGGGGCATGAAACTCTATGGGAGCAGTGGCTTCAGCAGCACAGCCAAGCTGACGGTCAGGGTACTGCAGGCCAATGACCACGCTCCCGTCCTCACAGCTGTTCCCTTCGCTCCATCAGCCACAGACACTGACCCTACATATGCTCTAGTAACCGTGGAAGACAATGATCAAGGGCCTAATGGTGAGATAGCATCACTGAGTATAGTAGCTGGGGACCCACTCCAGCAGTTTAGGGCAGTGAAAACCAGCCCTGGTGGAAAAGAATACAGGGTCAAAGCCATTAAGGATGTGGACTGGGATAGTTGTCAGTTTGGATGCAATCTTACACTACAGGCCGAGGATAAAGGTAGCCCACCACAGTTCTCCTCCGCTGAAGTCATTAGAGTGAGATCCCCACGTGTTGATGTAAGGGCTCCTACATTTGAAAAAAACATTTACAGAGTCAACCTGACAGAATTTTCCCCGCCCAACACTTCTGTTGTAATGGTGAGAGCTATGCCTAATCACCCCATGTTGAAATACTCCATCAAATACCCCAAGATCCAACAGATCACTCATCCTTTCACTATTAATTCAAACACAGGCTTGATAACAACAACTGCAGCTATCCAAGCTGACTGTGCCAGCAAGTATGACTTTGAGGTGATTATTAATAACCAAGAACAAGCATCAACCAGGGTGGTCATCAACGTGATTGATGTAAATAATAATGCACCGGTTTTTCAGCAACCGTCCTACAAAGGCAATGTCAATGAAAATGTACCAGTGGGGACCAGCATCCTCACGGTCAGTGCCAGCGACATGGATGAAGGAGAGAATGGTTACGTTACTTACACCATCGCCAATGTAAACCCACCACAACCTTTTACCATAGATTACTTCACAGGTGTCATCAGCACTGCCAGGGAATTGGACTATGAAAAGATGCCAAGGGTTTACAACCTCCGAGTCAGAGCTTCAGATTGGGGCTCTCCTTTCCGTCGTGAAGTGGAGACTCCAGTTTCTATTACACTCAACAACCTTAATGACAATGAGCCCTTGTTTGAGAAGGTTGACTGTGAAGTGAGCTTACCAAGATACTACAGGGTGGGTGAGCAGATAGTCACAGTGTCTGCTATCGATGCAGACGACATGGAAGGGGTTCAGCATGTAGTCATAGATGGTAACAGCCTTGGTCTTTTTGACTTGACACCAGACACTGGGCTGTTATCACTCAAGTTGCCCTTATATGATGGCGAGGCTTCCAGGTTGTCCTTCCACTCCTTACAAATTAGTGCCAACGATGGGGAGACGTCAGGTAAGCCAATGTTTGTGAACATCACAGTCCTGTCTGGTTCAGGAGCCGTCTTTGAAAAGTGTGTGGATACAGGAGTGGTTGGGCGTATGGCTGAGAAGCTGCTTCTTGGCACCATGCCACACTCTCAAAGAGAAGATCATTTTGAGGACATTCATTCAATCAATAATTATTTTCCTCACTTTGTGGACTCTACTCCTAAGTTCATTGAGGTTAAAGAGGACCTACAAGTTGGGATGAGGATAGCTCATCTAAGTGCCATAGACGCAGACCATGGCTTCAGTGGAACATTGATGTTTGTGATATCTGGAGGAGATGTTGAGAGTCGTTTCATGATTGAAATGGACACGGGTTGGCTAAAGATTATGGAGCCATTAGACAGAGAAATAATGGATCAATATACTCTCAACATCACTGTGTATGATCTGGGAACACCACAGCGGTCAGCGTCACATGTCTTACAGATCAATGTCCTGGATTCAAATGACAACAGCCCAAACTTCCTCCAGAATAGCTACTCTGTATCGATAAGGGAGGATACAGACGTAGGAACAGCTGTCATTCAGGTTGATGCCACAGATAAAGATTTAGGGGCCAACAGAATCATCAGGTATTCATTGATGGCTGAGTCTGATCACTTTGTCATAGATGACCAGACGGGATTGGTGAAGGTTAAAAGTCCATTGGACCGGGAGCTACACCCAACTATTATCCTAAAAGTTGTGGCCTGTGATCAGGCAGTTGATGAACCTCAGATGGTTTCTACAGTATCTCTGAAGATAGTGTTAGAGGATGTCAATGACAACCCTCCTAGGTTCTTTCCCCTCCACCAGCGCGTGAAGGTGCGGGAGGACCTCCCGTTAGGGGCGGTGGTGGTCTGGCTACAGGCCCATGACCCTGACCAAGGTCAGTCTGGACAGGTCCATTTCAGCCTGCTGGACAATGGAGATGGAGACTTTGATGTTGATAAAACAAACGGTGCTGTTCGTATATTAAGGACCCTGGACTTTGAGAGGAGACAGGTGTATAACCTGACAGCCAGAGCCAAGGATAAAGGGAAACCTGAGTCGTTGTCCTGCACATGTTTTATTGAAGTCTACATAGTAGATGTGGATGAGAATCTGCACCAGCCTCGGTTTGCCTCCTTTGTGGATAAGGGAAGTGTGAGAGAAGATGCTCCTATTGGCACAACTATAATGACAGTTACAGCACAAGACAATGACCAAGGTAGAGCTGGAGAAATACGCTATTCTATAAGGGACGGATCAGGCCTCAGAGTATTCACCATAGATGAAGAGAGTGGTAAGAGATTTCTTCTTTTTAAAATGATAACCTTTAAACCTAACCCTGCTATAGCATTGAAATGTACTATATATTGCATGTTGTAACCAGGTGAATGCAAAAATGGTCTTCATATATTTTCTTGTTTGGATAAAACATTTGTCCCTTTAGGCCAACACAACCCTTTATCACTGAGTTATTTAAAACCGGGTTATTCTTGAACTTACTTTGCATTTTCAATTATGTTTTTGACTTATATCTGGACTTTCATCCTGTAATCTTTGCTATGTAAAGTAGAGAGCACAGAGCTGGGATCTCGAGCCATGTGTGAGACCAGAGTTCCCAGTGATGCCTTGCTCAGTGGAAGCTCATCCCAAACTGTGACCGACATGAAACATGCTTCTTCTCTTTCTCCTCACAGGTGTCATACAGACACAGGAGCTTTTAGACCATGAGACCACCAATCATTACTGGCTGACTATCTATGGCACCGACCTAGCTGTGGTGCCTCAGTCGTCCTTTATGGAGGTCTACATTGAGGTTAGTTTATTGTTGGATTGTGTTCTTTTTTGTCCATGTCTCTCTTTTTTATTTATCTTAATACACATGTAGCACTTTGCGATTGTTTTTCAATGACATTTGTGTTCCAAATCAAATGTATGATTATTTATTATTCAGGTTGAAGATGTCAACGACAACGCACCACAGACCTCCGAGCCAGTCTATTATCCTGAGGTCATGGAGAATTCCCCCAAGGATGTATCTGTTATCCAGGTCCATACTTCTAGACGTACTTTTAAAGAAGCACTTTTATAAACTTCCACTGTCCTCCGAGAGTTGCTGAATGTTCTCTCCCCTTCTGTTATCCAGGTGGAGGCGCTGGACCCTGACTCTGGGAACAGTGACCAGTTCGACTATAAGATAACCAGCGGGAACCCACAGGGATTCTTCAGCATCGACCACCAGACGGGTGCAATCCTAAACACTATTCATGCATTTTTACAGTGGTTCTTCCTTTAAAAGTTGCGGTGTACTGCAGCACAGATAGCGGGGTACCGCAGAATTCTATGGCACGTTATTTAAGTGTCAGCCATTGTTGCCAGAATTACGCAATTTACCACAATCTGCCACCATCTACCACAAACGGTCGTGGCATAAGCTCAAAACTTTTGAAAGAAGATCCTCACTATGCTTTTTATTGTTACACACTGATCTTTGTGTGAGACTGTCCTATTGCGTCATCATTAGCCAAAGTGTTGTACTTTTCATTATACTGTAAACCATTTGATGTCATAACAAGCGCAACATCCCTGAAAAGTTTTGGACAGTAGGCTGATTTAAACATGAACATTTTCAGTTTGCATAGACATCTCACTCAGTACGAACTCTTCTCATGGAAGCGCTCCTGTTATGCAAAGTTTTATGGCAGCACTCCCTGTAAAGTAAATCTAACATTGCTAGTCCAGTGTACAGATAGTGTTGCTGTCTGTCCAGCATATATCTCTGTGTTTCATGTCATCTGGGTGAGCCTGGTCCCATATCTGTGCTTGTTTAGCCAACTCCTTGTAATGTCATGAAACAGTCAAAGGACTTGGCTAATGCAAATACAGATCTGGGACCAGGCTAGAGCTTGATGGCCACACCATGTCATTTAGTTTATTTCTAACACTAGACTATTTTCTGTTGTGTCCATGAGAAAGCACTTGTGCACCCAGCCAACAGGGTTTACTGACCATGAGAAAGCCCTTGTGCACCCAGCCAACAGGGTTTACTGACCATGAGAAAGCCCTTGTGCACCCAGCCAACAGGGTTTACTGACCATGAGAAAGCCAACAGGGTTTACTGACCATGAGAAAGCCCTTGTGCACTCAGCCAATAGGGTTTACTGACCATGAAAAAGCCCTTGTGCACCCAGCCAACAGGGTTTACTGACCATGAGAAAGCCCTTGTGCACCCAGCCAACAGGGTTTACTGACCATGAAAAAGCCCTTGTGCACCCAGCCAACAGGGTTTACTCAGCCAATAGGGTTTACTGACCATGAAAAAGCCCTTGTGCACCCAGCCAACAGGGTTTACTGACCATGAAAAAGCCCTTTCATTGTAAATCAACCAGCTTCATACCGCTCCCCAATGGCACCCTATTCCCTATATCGTGCACTTACTTTTGGCCAGAGCTCTGATCAAAAGGAGTGCACTATGTAGGTAATAGGGTGCCATTTGGGACAGGGACTATATCAGGTTGAGAACAATGTCGGCGTTTTTACCAAAAAAGACCCAGTGGAGAACAGATCCAACCAAGTAGGAAATGGATTCCTTCTCTAACAATTTCCAGACATTGCTACTGTAGTCTGTAGACCTATAATAGGTTACCTATCCTTAGCTACAGTATTAGAATGTATTTTCCCTCTGATACAGTAAATCCTGGCTTGTTTCTTTATACTATAACTGCTGAGAAAAATAAGTTACTTCCATTATGTCATTATTTAGTTACTTCATTGTTAATTCAAGTAGCAATCAAGAACCTTCCCAGCCCTATGTTGTGGTGGACTTTCCCCCTGCATAACTAACATAATGCTATGCTATCAACAGGCTTGGCTTACAAAATGTATTTTTTCACACTGCTAATCATACATAGTACACAAAACAGCCATCGTTTATGTGGTTTCAATGGGCAAGTGGACTCCACATTTAACCTAACAAGCATCCCGTTAAGTCTTGGGAAAAAACAGTTTTCCTTTCCTCAGAATATGGCACAAACTTGTTCTATTGGAAGTGGTTAATTTCTTTGGGCTTATGTGCATGAATTTGTGTATAAAACCTGTGTTTATGGCCCAGTGTTTAAGGACCATATATAAAGTAGAACATGTCTGAAGGTCTATTCCAGCTCCTCAGAGCTGGGTGGAGCTACATGTACTGGGTACAACACACAAACATTCTATGCCTCTGAAACATACCCATGTTCATTTGCCTTTGAATAACATTAACCCACAATATCAGTGATGCAAATGGGAGTTTTGCAAGAACACAGGATTATCTTACATGTAGATCATGACTGTATTAATACAGTCTGTGTTTGATATCTGACCTGACAGGTTTGGTGACAACCACTTCCAGAAAACTGGACAGAGAGCAGCAAGAGGAACATACACTGGAGGTGAACCATCTTTTATACGTAGCATCATCCTATTGGACGTTCTGGAAATCAATATCCAATTAATCAAAATATGAATATCTAACATCCTGTAAAAGTGACACCTAATGCTTGCTTGACCCTTCCCCTCCTTCCTCACTCCCAGATCACAGTAACAGACAAGGGCGTGCCAGCCAGGTCCACAGCTGTCCGGGTGGTGGTGAGAGTGCAGGATGAGAACGACAACACCCCACAGTTCCTGGAGAAGATCTATAAGGTCCAGCTTCCAGAGAGGGACAGGGACAGGTCAGACAGGGACAGGTCAAATGGAGACAGGGAGCGACCAACAGAGAGGAGGGGGGTTACTAAGAGCGAGCCAATCTACAGAGTGATCGCCTCTGACAGAGACACGGGCCCCAACGCTGAGGTGTCCTACAGCATCGAGGGGGGAGACGAGCAGGGGAGGTTCTTCATCGAACCCCAAACTGGCCATGTGTTCTCCAGAGAGGTTGTCTCGGCAGGACAGCATGCCATCCTTACAGTAAGTCTGTACAGCTTGTTACAGTAGCTACTGTGGTATTACATCTGTTTAGCAATGAAATGTATTCAATTATCTATCATATTTTTATAGCCATTCAGCACCAGCCTGCAGCGTCAAACTTTGTGTTTAAATATGAACTAGTTAAAGACATGCAATATGTATGCTCAACATGTGTATTAAGTCTGCTCAGCATGCTACTGATGTATAACATGCGTATTAAGTCTGCTCAGCATGCTACTGATGTATAACATGTGTATTAATTCTGCTCAACATGCTACTGATGTATAACATGTGTATTAAGTCTGCTCAGCATGCTACTGATGTATAACATGTGTATTAATTCTGCTCAACATGCTACTGATGTATAACATGTGTATTAAGTCTGCTCAGCATGCTACTGATGTATAACATGTGTATTAATTCTGCTCAACATGCTACTGATGTATAACATGCGTATTAAGTCTGCTCAGCATGCTACTGATGTATAACATGTGTATTAATTCTGCTCAACATGCTACTGATGTATAACATGTGTATTAAGTCTACTCAACATGCTACTGATGTATAACATCTGTATTAAGTCTGCTCAACATGCTACTGATGTATAACGTGTATTAAGTCTGCTCAGCATGCTACTGATGTATAACATGTATATTAAGTCTGCTCAGCATGCTACTGATGTATAACATGTGTATTAATTCTGCTCAACATGCTACTGATGTATAACATGTGTATTAAGTCTACTCAACATGCTACTGATGTATAATGTGTATTAAGTCTGCTCAGCATGCTACTGATGTATAACATGTGTATTAAGTCTGCTCAACGTGCTACTGATGTATAACGTGTATTAAGTCTGCTCAACATGCTACTGATGTATAACATGTGTATCAATTCTGCTCAACATGCTACTGATGTATAACATGTGTATTAATTCTGCTCAGCATGCTACTGATGTATAACATGTGTATTAAGTCTGCTCAGCATGCTACTGATGTATAACATGTGTATTAAGTCTGCTCAACATGCTACTGATGTATAACATGTGTATTAAGTCTGCTCAGCATGCTACTGATGTATAACATGTGTATTAAGTCTGCTCAACATGCTACTGATGTATAACGTGTATTAAGTCTGCTCAGCATGCTACTGATGTATAACATGTGTATTAAGTCTGCTCAACATGCTACTGATGTATAACATGTGTATTAAGTCTGCTCAGCATGCTACTGATGTATAACATGTGTATTAAGCCTGCTCAACATGCTACTGATGTATAACGTGTATTAAGTCTGCTCAGCATGCTACTGATGTATAACATGTGTATTAAGTCTGCTCAACATGCTACTGATGTATAACATGTGTATTAAGTCTGCTCAACGTGCTACTGATGTATAACATGTGTATTAAGTCTGCTCAACATGCTACTGATGTATAACATGTGTATTAAGTCTGCTCAACATGCTACTGATGTATAACGTGTATTAATTCTGCTCAACATGCTACTGATGTATAACATGTGTATTAAGTCTGCTCAGCATGCTACTGATGTATAACGTGTATTAATTCTGCTCAACATGCTACTGATGTATAACATGTGTATTAAGTCTGCTCAACATGCTACTGATGTATAACATGTGTATTAAGTCTGCTCAACATGCTACTGATGTATAACATGTGTATTAAGTCTGCTCAGCATAATACTGATGTATAACATGTGTATTAAGTCTACTCAACATGCTACTGATGTATAATGTGTATTAAGTCTGCTCAACATGCTACTGATGTATAACATGTGTATTAAGTCTGCTTAGCATGCTACTGATGTATAACATGTGTATTAAGTCTGCTCAACATGCTACTGATGTATAACATGTGTATTAAGTCTGCTCAGCATAATACTGATGTATAACGTGTATTAAGTCTGCTCAGCATGCTACTGATGTATAACATGTGTATTAAGTCTGCTCAGCATAATACTGATGTATAACGTGTATTAAGTCTACTCAGCATGCTACTGATGTATAACATGTGTATTAAGTCTACTCAACATGCTACTGATGTATAACATGTGTATTAAGTCTACTCAACATGCTACTGATGTATAACATGTGTATTAAGTCTACTCAACATGCTACTGATGTATAACGTGTATTAAGTCTACTCAACATGCTACTGATGTATAACGTGTATTAAGTCTGCTCAGCATAATACTGATGTATAACGTGTATTAAGTCTGCTCAGCATAATACTGATGTATAACGTGTATTAAGTCTGCTCAGCATAATACTGATGTATAACGTGTATTAAGTCTGCTCAAGGTGCTACTGATGTATAACATGTATTATGTCCATTTAGCACAAGGCAGCACCTTAAGTATTTCTGTTAATAACCCAGTTATTATCCCTTGCTCTCCCATGTTGTGCCGTTGCCCAGATGAAAGTGGTGGACAACGGGAGACCCCAAAGGTCCTCAACCTGTCGGCTGCACATTGAGTGGATCGTGAGGCCTGAGCCCTCCTCTGAGCCCTTGGTGTTTGAAGAGACCTCCCTCGTCTTCTCTGTCATGGAGACTGACCCAGTGGCTCACATGGTGGGGGTCATCTCCACCCAACCCATAGACGCACCTGTCTGGTTCCAAATCACAGGTAACCAGTAACACACATTAGTGTTTCCAGACTCACCTGTCTGGTTCCAAATCACCGGTAACCAGTAACACACATTAGTGTTTCCAGACTCACCTGTCTGGTTCCAAATCACCGGTAACCAGTAACACACATTAGTGTTTCCAGACTCACCTGTCTGGTTCCAAATCACCGGTAACCAGTAACACACATTAGTGTTTCTAGACTCACCTGTCTGGTTCCAAATCACCGGTAACCAGTAACACACATTAGTGTTTCCAGACTCACCTGTCTGTTTCCAAATCACCGGTAACCAGTAACACACATTAGTGTTTCCAGACTCACCTGTCTGTTTCCAAATCACAGGTAACCAGTAACACACATTAGTGTTTCCAGACTCACCTGTCTGGTTCCAAATCACCGGTAACCAGTAACACACATTAGTGTTTCCAGACTCACCTGTCTGGTTCCAAATCACCGGTAACCAGTAACACACATTAGTGTTTCCAGACTCACCTGTCTGGTTCCAAATCACAGGTAACCAGTAACACACATTAGTGTTTCCAGACTCACCTGTCTGGTTCCAAATCACCGGTAACCAGTAACACACATTAGTGTTTCCAGACTCACCTGTCTGGTTCCAAATCACCGGTAACCAGTAACACACATTAGTGTTTCCAGACTCACCTGTCTGGTTCCAAATCACCGGTAACCAGTAAACACATTAGTGTTTCCAGACTCACCTGTCTGGTTCCAAATCACCGGTAACCAGTAACACACATTAGTGTTTCCAGACTCACCTGTCTGGTTCCAAATCACCGGTAACCAGTAACACACATTAGTGTTTCCAGACTCACCTGTCTGGTTCCAAATCACAGGTAACCAGTAACACACATTAGTGTTTCCAGACTCACCTGTCTGGTTCCAAATCACAGGTAACCAGTAACACACATTAGTGTTTCCAGACTCACCTGTCTGGTTCCAAATCACCGGTAACCAGTAACACACATTAGTGTTTCCAGACTCACCTGTCTGGTTCCAAATCACCGGTAACCTGTAACACACATTAGTGTTTCCAGACTCACCTGTCTGGTTCCAAATCACCGGTAACCAGTAACACACATTAGTGTTTCCAGACTCACCTGTCTGGTTCCAAATCACCGGTAACCAGTAACACACATTAGTGTTTCCAGACTCACCTGTCTGGTTCCAAATCACAGGTAACCAGTAACACACATTAGTGTTTCCAGACTCACCTGTCTGGTTCCAAATCACAGGTAACCAGTAACACACATTAGTGTTTCCAGACTCACCTGTCTGGTTCCAAATCACCGGTAACCAGTAACACACATTAGTGTTTCCAGACTCACCTGTCTGGTTCCAAATCACCGGTAACCAGTAACACACATTAGTGTTTCCAGACTCACCTGTCTGGTTCCAAATCACCGGTAACCAGTAACACACATTAGTGTTTCCAGACTCACCTGTCTGGTTCCAAATCACAGGTAACCAGTAACACACATTAGTGTTTCCAGACTCACCTGTCTGGTTCCAAATCACAGGTAACCAGTAACACACATTAGTGTTTCCAGACTCACCTGTCTGGTTCCAAATCACAGGTAACCAGTAACACACATTAGTGTTTCCAGACTCACCTGTCTGGTTCCAAATCACTGGTAACCAGTAACACACATTAGTGTTTCCAGACTCACCTGTCTGGTTCCAAATCACCGGTAACCAGTAACACACATTTGTTTTTCAAGACTCACCTGTCTGCATCAAAATGACAGGAACCCAGCACATTAATCATTTCCCATGCAGAAAATGTGTGAATGTGGGTTACTATTGTTGATGTCACCATTATTCTGTAAAAACTTGAGCTGCTATGTTGAAGTCTTTAGGCTTAATTTCCCAAAGGTTTGCTAGGTAACAGCCCATGTCAGAAATAAGGTTTGCTAGATAACAACCCCTGTTAGAAATAAGGCTTGCTAGATAACAACCCCTGTTAGAAGTAAGGCTTGCTAGATAACAACCCCTGATAGAAGTAAGGCTTGCTAGATAACAACCCCTGTTAGAAGTAAGGCTTGCTAGATAACAACCCCTGTTAGAAGTAAGGCTTGCTAGATAACAACCCCTGTTAGAAGTAAGGCTTGCTAGATAACAACCCCTGTTAGAAGTAAGGCTTGCTAGGTAACAACCCCTGTTAGAAGTAAGGCTTGCTAGATAACAAACCCTGTTAGAAGTAAGGCTTGCTAGATAACAACCCCTGTTAGAAGTAAGGCTTGCTAGATAACAACCTCTGTTAGAAGTAAGGCTTGCTAGATAACAACCCCTGTTAGAAGTAAGGCTTGCTAGATAACAACCCCTGTTAGAAGTAAGGCTTGCTAGATAACAACCCCTGTTAGAAGTAAGGCTTGCTAGATAACAACCCCTGTTAGAAGTAAGGCTTGCTAGATAACAAACCCTGTTAGAAGTAAGGCTTGCTAGATAACAACCCCTGTTAGAAGTAAGGCTTGCTAGATAACAACCCCTGTTAGAAGTAAGGCTTGCTAGATAACAACCCGTTAGACGTTGTTCACTTCTCTTTCTCTTTACCTCTTCTCCTGCACTAATTAACTGTCCTACAACTGACAAATTGATCTCTCTTCTGTTCTGCTCCTCCATTCAAACTCTCCTCTTTCTCTCACCCTCTGCGGATTTCTCTTTAATTGGCAAGGAGACATGCACGCTAAAGAAGTGTTTCACATCGCTCAAATGGCTTGCGACTTGACGTGTACTGCAGAAGGTATCTGCTGCAGAGATTACCCAGATCTTGTTATCTACCTCCTGTTCTTTGTTAGGCTTTGTGATGCTTTCTCAGAATGCCCAACTTGTACAGATTTCATAGAAAAATTTAACATCGTTGATTAAATAAAATTGTGTATGTCTATTTTTGACATTTGTCCACTCTCTTGTGGTGTTGTTATCAAATAGAATAAGATTAAATAGGATTATATGGGTTTACTCTTAAGCATAGAAGACAATGCATCCAAAAAAAGCTCTATATGTCTCCTGTTGAGAGAAAGGGAAACGTTAATTTAATCCACTGTCACTTCTCATTACACTGATAACAGGTGGCAACGCTGACAGCCGCTTCGATGTAGGCAAGGGCAGTGGAACCGTCATTTTAGCCAAACCCCTCCATGCAGAATCAAAATCAAATTACAGCCTGACAGTGGAGGCAACAGATGGAAACAGATACATCAGCACCCAGGTAATTCACGACACTGAAAAACACAGGACTGAATATATTTTTTCCCAGAAAGCTCCTGCCATATGGGTACCATGCTAGCATCCAGGGAATGCCGTTGTCTCGTCACACTGCCGAATGACAAATGAGTTGGCTGTTGGATTTTTATGTACATCTTCCAACATATTTTAAATGATTCAGAGATATTGTAAAGCAGGGGTTGGCAACAGGCCCGTAAAGGGATTATTTAGGGGCAATGTTTTTAGTCAAAAAAACTTTATTTAGAATGAAAGTATTCCAATGAATAAAAAAAGAGACGTGATGGTGTTCAATGTAATTGTCACGTTCGCTGGAATAATTATCGGACCAAGCTGCAGCGCGATATTGTTTCCACATATTATTTATTAGAAACGCACCAAAAGAACATAGAACGAAACAAACAACAAACCGTAACAAAGAGGTGTAACATACACTAACTCAAAACAATATCCCATAAAACACAGGTGGAAAAAATGCTACTTAAATATGATCCCCAATTAGAGACAACGATAGCCAGCTGCCTCTAATTGAGAATCATACCAAACACCAACATAGAAAAACGAAACTAGATCCCCACATAGAAAATAATAACTAGAAACCCCCCCAGTCACGGCGTGACAGTAATTAAGGTATTAAATGATTATTTTCAAATAAAAACTATTTTTGGGCTTAGTTGTGGTCAATTTGCAGTGTACAAATGATTATAATGATGTTGCGTCCCTCCGACCATCTGCCCACGGCTGAGTTTATACTTAACAAAAATATAAACGCAGCATGCAACAATTTCAAAATCAATTCAAATAAATTCATTAGGTCTTAATCTATGAATTTCACATGACTAGGCAGGGGTGCAGCCATCGGTATGCCTGGGAAGGCATATGCCCACCTACTTGTGAGTCAGGTCCACCCACTGGAGAGCCAGGCCCAGCCAATCAGAATTATTTTTCCCCTACAAAAGGGCGTTATTACAGACAAAAATACTCCTCAGCTTCATCAGCTGTCCGGGTGGCTGGTCTCAGACGATCCTGCAGGTGAAGCCGGATGTGGAGGTCCTGGGCTGGCGTGGTTCCATGTGGTTGTGAGGCCGGTTGTACATATTGCCAAATTCTCTAAAATTACATTGGGAGGTGGCTTATGGTAGAGAAATTAACATTAAATTCTCTGGCAACAGCTCTAGTGGACATTCCTGCAGTCAGCATGCCAATTGCATGCTCCTTCAAACCTTGAGTCATTGATGGCATTGTGTTGTGTGACAAAACTGCACGTTTTAGAGTGGCCTTTTATTGTCCCCAGTGTAAGGTGCACCTGTATAATGATCATGCTGTTTAATCAGCTTCTTGATATGCCACACCAGTCAAGTGGATGGATTATCTTGGCAAAGGAGAAATTCTCACTAACAGGGATATAAACAAATTTGTGCGCAAAATGTTAGAGAAATAAGCTTTTTGTGCATAGGAACATTTCTGGGATCTTTTATTTCAGCTAATGAAACATGGGACCAACACTACATGTTGCGTTTATATTTTTGTTCAGGATAGTTGTAAAATGTTAAATGCAATACATCGGTGATGACTGACATTTAGGGAATCAAAAAGAAGCAGCACTAGCTATAATGTTGTAGGCCTTAGGCTGCAACCTTGTAAGACATTTCATATACTGCACACATTACCTTGAGACTAAGGCAATTTTATCTAGGTATAGTTTGTGTTGAGTGATCTGTACCAAATACATATACCTCCTTGTTCCTATAGCCACAACATCCTCAAGCCGTCCATGTGTGCTTGTTGTTGGTGGATGATTTGTAGGTGTTTGTGCACAGAAATGGCAGGCATCACCATGACCTGGTCTGGGGTGAAGCGATTGGTTAGACAGGGAATGACATTCACTGTTTTGTTATGGTTCAGTCTCAGTTTCATTGTCTCTGGTTCCAGAGAAATTCCACCATGAAATGATAATCATGAGCTGCATACTAAATCAAACCCTATTCCTTGTTATAGTAGTGCACTACATTAGGGATAGGCTGTCATCTGGGATGCACACATGGCCTTCATATGGTTTTAAAGGTCCAGGTTTAGAGAATTGTTTACCCAAGCGGTTTTATTGCAATCTAGGCATCTGCCAAACACTATCATTTCTTCATTTGTTTGTTTGTAGCGACTTTTTCTCTAAAAAGCAAATTTATTTATGGCAATTTCTACCTCAGTTTAATTTCTACCATATGTTCCTGCACATAATGCCGTTGAGTCACTTCTCTTTCCCCTCTTATGTGGGTTTATGGAGTATGGAACTAATGTTGAAAATAGCTACAGTACCAAAATATTGGACATTCAAACAGGATCTCAGAAGTGAACACTTTTAGTGCTGACTCCACTCAGGAAACAAGGGAAGACTATTTTAAATAGAAAAGTGTAATGACAGCAATGAAGATGTCCACACTTAAAGCTGACTGTTAAGTTAATTTGCAAGATGTTGGAAATCGGTGCAACAAATACTTACACAGCAATGCATGACAGCAATTAAATGTAATGCATACTGTTATTTTCATTTGCATACTGTTGTAACTAAATGCATTTTGAAACAAACAGCCTCTTTTCAATTTGCAGTATGTTGGAAATTGGTGCAACAAATACACAGTCTTCATTTACCTAGGTGTTCATCAAAGTGATTGACACCAACAACCACCAGCCCCAGTTCTCTCAGCCCCAGTATGAGGTGAGCATCCCAGAGGACACAGCACCAGAAACAGGCATTCTGCAGCTCAGTGCCACAGACAGAGACCAGAGGAACAAGCTAACCTTCACTCTGCTGAGCAGCACTGATCTCTTCAGCCAGAGGAGGTTCAGGCTGGACCCTGGGACGGGACAGCTCTACACCACAGAACCACTGGACCACGAGGTCATGAACAAACACACCCTCACTGTCATGGTAAGACGACATGAGGGATCTACCGTCACACACTCACTGTCATGGTAAGACAACATGAGGGATCTACCGCCACACACTCACTGTCATGGTAAGACGACATGAGGGATCTACCGCCACGCCCTCACTGTCATGGTAAGACGACATGAGGGCTCTACCACCACGCCCTCACTGTCATGGTAAGACAACATGAGGGCTCTACCGCCACGCCCTCACTGTCATGGTAAGACGACATGAGGGATCTACCGCCACTCCCTCACTGTCATGGTAAGACTGCATGAGGGCTCTACCGCCACACCCTCACTGTCATCGTAAGACAAAACTAGGTATTTAATTTGTCTGTGTCCCAGATGGCACCCTATTCCCTTTATAGTGCACTACTTTTGACCACGGCCCACAAAAGTAGTGCACTATATAGGGAGGAGGGTGCTATTATTTGGAACGCACAATGAGTCATGTATCACTCATAACACGCAAATCAAGCTGATAAACAAGCCTTTCAAATCAGATCAAATCAAGATGACAAACAAGCCTTTCAAATCAGATCAAATCAGGCCGACAAACAAAACTTTCAAATCAAGCGGATAAACAGGCCTTTCTGTGTCACTGTGTGGATGTCTTGGTTGATGTTTTGTTTGAGAAACAGGCCTGTAGGAATAACTGGTACAGTGTAGCACCTACCCATGTGTGATATAATGTCTTATATGAGTACTGTGATCCATGTGTTTTCCAGGTGTGTGATGATTGTGTGCCTGTAAAGCGTAACCTGGTCAGAGTGATAGTTAACGTGGAGGACACCAATGATAACACCCCCTGGTTCACCAGCCCCCGGTACTCAGGCCAGGTGTTTGAGTCAGCTGCTGTGGGATCGGCTGTACTTCAAGTTACTGCTCAGGACCGAGACCGAGGAAGCAATGCAGAGATCAACTACATCATAGAGTCAGGTACAGTACTGTTCCTACCACACTGTTGAAACCATGACTCTCTGTGTACCATGACTTTTTAGTCTTTGACTATTAATGAATAACTACAGTACACCAGACTGTAGAATAACAATCCATGCTGTTACTAATATCTTTGCTTTTTACTCTATTTTGGTGTTTTCCCTTCACAGGGAACGAGGACAACTCGTTTGCTATCGACCTAGTCCTGGGGACCATTACAGTGGCTAAGGAGCTAGATCGTGATGACAAGAGTCAGTTTGAGCTGGCTGTAAAGGCGTCAGACAGAGGAGCGCCTCCACTGAGTGCGGTGACAACAGTACGTATAGCTGTCACTGTGCCAGATAACGCCAGGCCCAGGTTCCCTGAGGAGGAGATCTCAGCTGTTATCAGTGAGACAGCCCCTGTAGGGAGCTTAGTTACTCTGGTCTCTGCCTCCAGTCACTCTTCTGTCCTCTACCAGATCAGAGAGGGAAATGTCAATAACGCCTTCGATATCAATCCAACCTCTGGGGTTGTTGTCACTCAGAGGCTGTTGGACTATGAGAGTGTGTCTTCATATAGACTGACAGTGCAGGCCACCAACATGGCAGAGATGGTGAATTATGTTACAGTCCTTATTCACCTCAGAGATGAGAATGACAACAGTCCAGTGTTCACACAGACAGAGTTCAGAGGAGTTGTCAGTGAGTCCGCCCCTGTTAACAGTGTGGTGCTAACCAATGGAAGGTCTCCTCTGGTTATCCAAGCCACTGATGCTGACAGTGATCTGAATGGCAGGCTGGTCTACCAGATTGTAGAGCCCTATGCCCTTGAATACTTCGCCATTGACTCCAGCACCGGAGCCATTCGCACTGTCACTGGCCTGGATTATGAGCAGAGGTCAGAGTTCAACTTCACTGTGCAGGTCCATGACAATGGAAAGCCACAACTTTTCTCTGAGATCATAGCCTATGTCACCATCCAGATCACTGATGTCAATGATTGCCCCCCAACATTCAGCCAAGACATGTTTGAGACGTCTGTCATAGTGCCAACCTACAGTGGAGTGAAGGTGATTTCTATAAACGCCACTGATCTGGATTCAGGAGCTGGTTCCAAACTACTGTTCTCTATCTCAGATGGAAACATAGGAGGTCAATTCATGATTGATCCCAGGTCAGGCGTTATTTCTGTTTTGAATCCAGCCCAGTTGCGAAATGGGTACGAGTTGACAGTCGGAGTGTCTGATGGGAAGTTCACCAAGACTGCCATGGTCAAAATTAACATAAGAGAGAATCAGAACAAAGATCTGGCGTTTGCCAAGGACCTGTATACTGTCTCTCTACCAGAGAACTCATCTGAGAGGAAAACTCTGGCTGTGGTGACTGCTGCGAGAAAAAGGTTAAACGAACCTCTGTTTTACACCATCCTGAACCCACAGGGGAGGTTTGAAATTGGACACACCTCTGGTGTGCTGTTTACGACTGGAGTACCTTTCGATCGAGAGGAACAGGATACATTTGAGATCGTTGTGGAGGTGACGAAGGAACACAGATCCTCAGGGGTGGCTCATGCTCTTGTGGTGGTGACCATTGAAGATGTAAATGACAATGAGCCTGTGTTCGTGGGACTCCCCTACTCAGCCCTGGTGCAGTTAGATTCAGCAGTGGGTCAGGTTGTCAGGCAGATAACCACTGTGGATAAAGACATTGGTAGGAATGCTGAGATCAAATACCAGCTGAAAGAAGACTGGGGATATTTTCAGATCAGCCCCTCAGGGGAAATCTCACTCAAAGGGACCGTTCACCCAAAAGACGTTGACACTAAGTTTGCAATCAGCGTCATCGCTAAAGACAGAGGGGACCCATCTCTCTCGGCAACAGTGGAGGTGGCTGTGACAGTGGTGAGCAAAGCCGTACCTGTGTTTGAAAAATCATCCTATGACATAGTTATACCAGAGGATGTTCCATTAGACACCTCCATTGTGAAGATCCAGGCCAATGCTTCAGAGGGACCAAGGACTGTCTATAGCATATCAAAGGGAGACCCTTTAGGTCAGTTCTCCATTAGTTTCATCACTGGCGTCTTCCATGTTGTACAGCCGTTGGACTACGAGACCCACCCAGCATACAGACTTAGTATCCGAGCCTCAGACTCACTTACAGGGGCTCACTCTGAAGTGTTCCTTGACATTATCTTGGAGGACGTCAATGATAATGCACCGACTTTCAAAGAGAGGTTATATGAGGCTAGTGTGTCTGAGTTGGCTGAGATTGACTCGTCAGTGTTACAGGTGTCTGCTACAGACTCAGACTCGGGCAACAACAAAGTGCTGTTTTACCAGTTAGTGGAGGAGGGGGGTGGCTCAGAATACTTCACCATTGACCAAGAGAGTGGGGTGATCATGACCTCTGGCCTGTTAGACTTTGAGGTGGGACCACAACATAGGTTGGTGGTCAGAGCTGTGGATGGGGGTGTCCCTGCCCAATCCAGTGAGGTCCAGGTCATCATCTCAGTGACAGACATCAATGACAACCCACCAGTCTTCACACAACATCTGTATAAGGCTATGGTCAGCCAGCTGGCCCAAAGGGGTCATTTTGTAGCCTGTGTGAGGACCTCTGATGCTGACCTGTCAGACACTGACCGCCTGGAGTACTCCCTACTCTCTGGCAATGAGGACTCCAGCTTCACCATAGACGGAAGGAGTGGAGAGATTGTCATATCGAAATACCGCAAGCTGAACAGGGAGACACTCTATAACCTCAGTGTGTCTGTGTCTGATGGGCTTTATAGTAGTGTATGTAATGTACAGGTCACAGTGGTCACTTCTAACCTCCACAGCCCCTCTTTCTCCCACACTGACTCTGTTGTAGAGCTGTTGGAGAACTCACCTGTTGGCACGTTGGTCACTCAAGTCACAGCTACCGATAAAGATCTTGGAGTGTATGGCAAGGTGACATATTACATAGTGAATGACGTCGCAAAGGACAAATTCACTATCAATGAAAATGGGGATATATTTACTGTGGAAAGCTTAGACAGAGAAAATGTAATCAGTAACCTAATCTCTATTAGTCTGATGGCTAAAGATGGAGGGGGAAAGCTAGGCTTCACCTCTGTCAACGTGATCCTGACTGATGTTAACGATAACGCTCCTCAGTTCAGGGCAGCAGAATACAAAGCCAATATTCCCAGGGATGTCTCTGAAGGAACTGTCATAGTCAGAGTTACTGCTGTGGACGCAGATGAAGGCAGCAATGCTGACATCACTTACACTGTACAATCTGAGGTGGCAGGTTTTGACATACATCCTCTCAATGGTGATATAATTGCCAAAAATAATTTTACAGCCTATAAAAATGACCTCTTTTCCTTTTATGTGAGTGCTAAAGACGCTGGAGATCCACCGAAAAAAACTTTGGTGCCAGTATATATCAGACTACTGCCCAAGGAGGTGACCGTGCCAAAACTAGTTGAGTTACAGAAGAGATGGTCAGTCAGTGAGAGTCTTCCTATAGGTTCTGAGATTGATGTCATCCAAGAGAGTGAGCAGCTTTTGGTATACAACCTTGTTAAAGGCAGCACCCCTGAGAGCAACCAAGACCAAGTCTTCGTTGTCAACACAGACACAGGGAAGCTCAAACTAGCCAAACGTCTTGACTTTGAAACCACTAAATGGTACCTACTGACTCTGCAGGCACAGGGCGACCTAGAGGACATTGATGTGATTACTACTGCCCAACTCCATATTCAGGTACAGGACGTCAACGATAACAGTCCACAGTTTGAATCGGACTCTTACAGATCATTTGTTGTTGAGAACCTACCTAAAGGGACCTCAGTGATTCAGGTGAAAGCTACTGATCTAGACTCAGGAGTGAACGGCCAGGTTACCTACAGTCTGGACCAGTATCAAAACTCTGTAGATGTCCTGGGGATGTTTGCTGTGGATGAAGAGTCAGGGTGGGTCACAACCCTGAAGGAGCTGGACCGGGAGCAGCAGGAGCGGTACTCAGTAGCAGTACTGGCTACAGACAGAGGGCATGACGGGAGGCTGAATACCACTGCCACAGTGGAGGTGACGGTGGTAGACGTCAATGACAATCCTATGCACTTCACGGCAGAGGTGTTCAGGGCCAGCGTCAGTGAGGACATCCCCGTTCCTAGCAGGGCCATAACAGTCCTGAGGACCACCGACAGAGACTCTGAAGACCTCAACAAGCCAATCTGCTGTTTCATCACAGGTACTCTAGCTGGCTTGAGTAAACAGATTGTCTTTGAATTACAGAATGTTATAGGGTTGTTTCAGTTGCTTTGGATAATTTAGCAAAATTGTTTGTTACCCTGAATGTTAAATGTATTTTGCCTCTCCCAGGAGGTGATCCACGGGCTCAGTTTGACCTGGAGCACTCTCAGGGGGAGTGGAGGGTGGTGGTAAGGAGAGCTCTGGACAGGGAAGAGAGGGACAGTTACCTCCTGAACGTCACTGCTTCCGATGGAACGTCTGTGACCACAGCCACTGTGGAGATCAGTGTCCTCGATGCAAATGACAACAGTCCTGTCTGTGAGAGGGTAAGGGTTGGGCAGTGCAAAATGACAACAGTCCTGTCTGAGAGGGTAAGGGTTGGGCAGTACAAAACGACAACAGTCCTGTCTGTGAGAGGGTAAGGGTTGGGCAGTACAAAGGCACTTAGAGAACATACTGTAACAGAGTGAAAGTACTTTTAAACAAAATGACCCTACGAAGTTTCTATGTAATATGAAGTCCAAAAGTTTCTATGTATTTTGTTGAGTTTCTTACAGAGTTGTTTACCTCATGTAACATCCATGACTCCTCTACAGGCTCTCTATGCCCAGACAGTCCCTGAGAACTCTCCTGAAGGGAGGCTGGTCCTGCAAGTCTCTGCCATTGATGCAGACATCCAATCCAACGCTCAGATCTCATACACTCTCTCTGGAGATGGGGCTGATTACTTTAGCATTGAATCAGACACAGGTACTGTACATCAATCAAACATATAATCATCATGTTTGGTGAAAATTGTTCACCAAATGTTACCAGTAAATGTTTTAGGAGTGGAGCCTGTAGAACCTAAGACGTAGTTGTCTGTGCTGTGTGTTTTCTGAAGGCCGGCTGAGAACCCTGTTGCCGTTGGACCGCGAGGAGAGGGATGTGTACAGTCTACTGGTACAAGCGAATGACGGAGGACAGCGTTACTGCCAGGCTAATGTGGTGATAACAGTGGGAGATGTCAACGATAACGCTCCTGAGTTCACAGCTGACCCCTACCCTGTCACGGTCTTTGAGAACACTGAGATAAACACGTATGTGGCACGGCTACAGGCCACTGATCTGGATGCAGGTAAGAGGCATTAACTTACCAAAAAGTATTCAGAAGATATATCCTGTTATTAGACAGAGCTCATTTCATAAATGCGCGGCAATATCACGATTTACGGATCAAATGGAATAGATATGCTGATGTAATGAATAAAGAGCCTTGAGAAAAGTCCTAATTCACATTCAAAATAAATGGTTGGTGTGGTATACCTTTTGAAGTAAGTCTTGCAGAAGTTTCCAAAGTCATAAGCGAGCGCTGGTTGCTCTTTGTTGCAAGTAATCAATTATGTAGTAAGACAGAGAATGAGGTCTGTGCTTTATCCTGGTATTAACGGAAGACACACACACATAGAAACACAAATGAACACGGCCCAGGCTGATGGAATTATTCAACTGGAAAAAGATTGCTTTGATGATAAGCTGACAATGTTATTTAGTCTGTTATTGACAGTAGTCCTTTCCTCTTAACAGTTAACAGTCAAGCCCAAATAGTCCTCGAAATCCGATTAAACACCGGCAAGCTGTGTAAATAATATTTCCTCTCCAACCAAGGAAAACAACAACAAAAGAATGAAAGACTTCCTCTATATGGACTTAATGCAGTGAGTGATTGATACGGACAGTGCTTTTGTCCATTGGTCCTCAGCAATATGAGTATAACGCGATGGTATCCACTATACATTAGGTAGTTTGCTTCAGTCAACAGCCCTAACCAAGGTGAAAACACACCCACACATGGTCAATATATATATGTATATATACAGTATATATTTTAAAACACTTGCTAGTATGAAATTACAAGTGCATCTACTTTGCTGCATACTACTTTGAGGGAAAATGTACTTACTATGACTGTGAAATGTGGTTCTCTCACCTAGCTATCTTAAGATGAATGCACTAATTTAGTCACGCTGGATATGACACTCTATTTATTCCCTATTTAGTTCCCTACTTTTGACCAGGGCCCATAAGGGTCTGGTCAAAAGTAGTGTATTATGTTGTAGGGAATAGGAAGGATGCCATTTGGGATGCAACCTTTGGTTCTGTTCCCAGCAGAAAGAGTTTACTGTATGATGATGTAGTTGTGCAACAACAGTGTTGTTGTGTGGATTTTACAACAAATTGTAGCTGTTTGTTCCAATATACCTCTAATTGACCTCTTACTGGTGCTTTTCAGCACTTCATATTGAGAAAGTTTTGCTTTCCTTGGAGCCATTTGTATTTGGCCGGGATATTTCTCCATGGACTCCTACCTTGGACTTTCTGTATCTCCACTGGTGCCTGCTGTGATGGAGAGCCAGACAGACTTTAATCTGTGATAAGAGTTGAGTTATGCAGCATACTCCTCTCTTTCTTTGGTTGCATCATAAATGGCGGGAGTTGGGTTTAATTTGTGATGCCTGCCTGGCTGTATTCATCAGGGCCTGTTGTTGTGAGGCAGTCATGTCGTGCCCCAGCTGGGCCTCTATCGTAAACAACCCTATTGTCTACACTAATCACAGACCTAAACACAGACCTGCCCAGAGGATGTCCATGTCATCACAGACAGACTCACTCTCCCTGGCCTCAATAACGCGCATCGTTCAGGATCAGTTAATGAAATGCCTTGTCATCTGATGACTGGAGGTCATTGAGATCATGGAGAGATTTGGCCCCAATTCACTCAGCTGTCGTGCAGTTATCTTAACAAATGACTGTGGTCAGATATAGTATAATGGATATGCTTGGGCTGGGCAAGCTCGGGTCAAATTGACCTCCCATTTCATCTGGATTGTTCATGTAGGATAGAGTGGAGATGGCTGTGCGTTTATTAACTCTCTGTCCCTCTCCCTCTCTCTAGGAAACAACAGCAGGATCCTGTATTCCTTTGAGGACTCAGCCGATGGCCGGTTCTCCATCCAGCAGCATTCAGGGCTGGTCCGTGTGGAGCGACCCGTGGTGAGGACCCAGGCTGGGTACACGTTGCGTGTCCGGGCCACAGACCAGGGTTCACCCAGAAGACTGTCCTCTGTCTGCTCCGTGCTGGTCTCTGTGCTCAGCGTCAACGACAGACCTCCGGCCTTCCAAAACAGGGACTATGGCGTCACGGTGTCAGAGGACATCACCTTGGGGACCCAGGTGGTCAGGGTGTTTGCTGCTAGCGGAGACCCCAAGGCCACCGCTGACATCACCTACTCCATCGTCAACGGCAACGAGCATGGGATGTTCAGCATGGACTCACACACCGGTAGCTATACTATAAATGTCAACTTTATTGTTTATGACATGAAATGAGGATTACCATTGAAAAGGCTGTCCTAGTCATGTGAGTCTAGTGTCCCTTTACTGAGCGTATGTATGTGTGTCTACAGGTGACATATTTGTGACCAAGGCTCTGGATTATGAAACGTCCCATGAGCACTATTTGACAGTACAGGCCTCGGACAAAGGCAGGACGAGCCAAGGTGACATTGCCACGGTAACCATCTACTTGACAGATGTCAATGACAACTCTCCTGTCTTCAGCCAAGAGGTGTACTCTGCTGTGATCAGTGAAGATACCGACATGGGCCTGACCATGTTGACGGTGAGTGTCCAGTGGCATTAAAACCCCAATCACTATAAATGAAACATTTTCAAGCTTTGATTTGAACTCAAATGCTCTGTAGAAAGAAAGGGAAATCCTGCAGTGTCATTTTACTAGAAAACGTCTGATGCACTATTGTTACTAGTGTTAACATGTCCATTCATGCACTCTGTTCTTTGTTGTTAAGGTGATGGCTGATGACATTGATGGTCCCTCCAACAATCACATCCACTTTTCAATCGTCAAGGGCAACCAAGCCGGGCCCTTCACCATAGACGCCGTCAGCGGTGAGGTGAAGGTTGTTTGCCCGTTAGACCGAGAAAAGGTAGCTAACTAACTTTCCACGTTCTTCCCATGTTCCTCTCATTCAACAGAACACAATTAACACTCCAATTATCACAGTTTGAAGCAGACAAGTATTGGCAATGTTACAAGCCTCAATTGTTTTTAATTGCTCACAAAGTCTAGAGTAGATTTTTTCCCCACCCCTTTACTCTGTGTTAAACTAGGTGCCTGCGTACACTCTGACGGTACTAGCATCAGACAGTGGGAGTCCATCCAGATCCAGCAGTGCCCTGGTCAACATTGACGTGTCGGATGTGAATGATAATGCGCCCGTGTTCTCTGAGGCTGACTACAGCCTTGTCATCCAGGTAAGACAGACAGGTCCGAGGTAGACATGCCATGGAGAGATGAGAGAGAGATTTAAATCTGACAACACTGACTACACTTCTTAAATGAAGTGAGGTTTAGCTGGAGGGTGCAAGTTAACTGAAGTTAAGACGCCTCAGAAACGTTATTGGGTGCCATAGAGTTGCACTTGAAGCAGATGAGTGTAAGGAATAGTGTGAGGTACAGATACAGGATGTATAGCTGAGAAGAGAAAGGATAAATGAGGGAGCTTCATTAAGCCTCTGTAGCTCCTGAATCAACATGGAAAGGCATGGATATGGAATCTCTCCCTCTCTCTCTCTCTCCCCCTCTCTCTGTCTCTCTCCCTCCCTCTCCCTCCCTCTTTCTTTCCTTCCTTCCCCACTCTCTATCCCAGGAGAGTGTCCCAGTAGGGAGCAGTGTTCTCAAGCTGACTGTAACAGATAGGGATGCCTCCCACAACGGCCCCCCATTCTCCTTCACCATCCTTGGGGGAGATGAGGGAGGCTCCTTCCTAATAGACCCCCAGGGAACCCTCAGAACCACCACACTGCTGGACCACACAGTAAAGGACCACTACATACTACATGCTCAGGTTGGACTACATTCACAAAATGCTAATTAGGCTAACAGTAGTATTACATTTTTCTGATATGTGTTTTGTTCTTGATACAGTAAATGATTAGTAATAGATCAACCATTGATGTATATCTGCTGTCTGTATCAGGGAGCACCAGTAGGTTCACTGGACACGGCCATAAGCAAACAGGGAAACGCTCATCCAGAGGAGGTACTCCTAGTGGCCGGGGACTTTAATGCAGGGAAACATAAATCAGTTTTACCTCATTTACCTCGGCAAGGTCGCAGTTGCAAATGAGAACTTGTTCTCAACTAGCCTACCTGGTTAAATAAAGGTGAAATAAAATACAATTTCTACCAGCATGTTAAATGTGCAACCAGAGGGGAAAAAACTTGAGACCACCTTTACTCCACATACAGAGAAGCGTACAAAGCTCTCCCTCGCCCTCCATTTGGCAAATCTTACCGTAATTCTATTCTCCTGCCTAGTGAGATGAGCCTACCAGACGAGCTAAATTACTTTTATGATCGCTTCGAAGCAAGTAACACTGAAACATGCATGAGAGCATCAGCTGTTCCGGATGACTGTGTGATCACGCTCTCCAAAGCCTACATGAGTAAGACCTTTAAACAGGTCAACATTCACAAGGCCGCAGGGCCAGGTGGATTTCCAGGATGTGTACTCCAAGCATGCGCTGACCAACTGGCAAGTGTCTTCACTGACATTTTCAACATGTCCCTGACTGAGTCTGTAATACCTACATGTTTGAAGTAGACCATCATAGTCCCTGTGCCCACCGACAACGATGAGACAGCCTATAGGGAGGAGGTCAGCTACAGGACAACAACCTCTCCCTCAACGTGATCAAGACAAAGGAGATGATTGTGGACTACAGCTAAAGGAGGACCGAGCACATGCCCCCATTCTCATCGACAGGGCTGTAGTGGAACAGGTTGAGGGCCGCAAGTGCCTTGGTGTCCACATCACCAACAAACTATCATGGTCAAAACACACCAAGACAGTGGTGAAGAGGGCACGACAAAGCCTCTTCCCCCCTCAGGAGACTGAAAAGATTTGGTATGGGTCCTCAGATCCTCAGAGTTATACAGCTGCACCATTGAGAGCATCCTGACTGCATCCCTGCCTGGTATGGCAATTGCTCGGCCTCCAACCGCAAGGCACTACAGAGGGTAGTGCGTACGGCCCAGTACATCACTGGGGCCAAGCTTCCTGCCATCCAGGACCTCTATACCATGTGGTGTCTGAGGAAGGCCCTACAAATGGTCAAATACACCCTAGTCATAGACTGTTCTCTCTGCTACCGCACGGCAAGTGGTACCGGAGCACCGAGTCTACATTTAACATTTACATTTAAGTCATTTAGCAGACGCTCTTATCCAGAGCGACTTACAAAAGGCTTCTTAACAGCTTCTACCCCCAAGCCATAAGACTCCTGAACAGCTAATCAAATGGCTATCCATGTTCACTGAAAACACAGGAATGGTTGAAGGGTTGTATGCCTGCTGTCTGTATCAGGGAGCACCAGTAGGTTCACCAGAAACACAGGAATGGTTGAAGGGTCGTATACCTGCTGTCTGTATCAGGGAGCACCAGTAAGTTCACCGGAAACACAGGAATGGTTGAAGGGTCGTATACCTGCTGTATGTATCAGGGAGCACCCGTAGGTTCACCGGAAACACAGGAATGGTTGAAGGGTCGTATACCTGCTGTCTGTATCAGGGAGCACCAGTAGGTTCACCGGAAACACAGGAATGGTTGAAGGGTCGTATACCTGCTGTATGTATCAGGGAGCACCAGTAGGTTCACCGGAAACACAGGAATGGTTGAAGGGTCGTATACCTGCTGTCTGTATCAGGGAGCACCAGTAGGTTCACCGGAAACACAGGAATGGTTGAAGGGTCGTATACCTGCTGTCTGTATCAGGGAGCACCAGTAGGTTCACCGGAAACACAGGAATGGTTGAAGGGTCGTATACCTGCTGTATGTATCAGGGAGCACCAGTAGGTTCACCGGAAACACAGGAATGGTTGAAGGGTCGTATACCTGCTGTCTGTATCAGGGAGCACCAGTAGGTTCACCGGAAACACAGGAATGGTTGAAGGGTCGTATACCTGCTGTCTGTATCAGGGAGCACCAGTAGGTTCACCGGAAACACAGGGATGGTTGAAGGGTCGTATACCTGCTGTCTGTATCAGGGAGCACCAGTAGGTTCACTAGAAACACAGGAATGGTTGAAGGGTCGTATACCTGCTGTCTGTATCAGGGAGCACCAGTAGGTTCACTGGAAACACAGGAATGGTTGAAGGGTCGTATACCTGCTGTCTGTATCAGGGAGCACCAGTAGGTTCACTGGAAACACAGGAATGGTTGAAGGGGCGTATACCTGCTGTATGTATCAGGGAGCACCAGTAGGTTCACTGGAAACACAGGAATGGTTGAAGGGGCGTATACCTGCTGTATGTATCAGGGAGCACCAGTAGGTTCACTGGAAACACAGGAATGGTTGAAGGGGCGTATACCTGCTGTATGTATCAGGGAGCACCAGTAGGTTCACTAGAAACACAGGAATGGTTGAAAGGGAAAGGGGGATACCTAGTCAGCTGTACAACTCAATGCGTTCAACTGAAATGTGTCTTCCGCATTTAACCCAACCCCTCTGAATCAGAGAGTTGCAGGGGGCTGCCTTAATCGACATCCGCTTAATCGGCACCCAGGGAATAGTGGAAGGGTAGTACACCTGCTGTCTATCAGGGAGCACCAGTAGGTTCACTGCAAACACAGGAATGGTTGTAAACTTCTGTGATCATAACAGAGTTTGTACAGATTGCCCAAATTTCAGTATTGATTCTCTCCTTTAATCCCAGAGTTTGTACAGATTTCCCTCATTCCAGTATTGCTTTTCTCCTTTAATCCCAGAGTTTCTGGCCTTTGATCCCAGAAGCAGCAGTGACTCAAAGTCCACCAACTCCCCCCTCTGGTCATCAATGGCACTTGCAAGCCTGTTATTTTATCCTTTTAACCTGAAGTGAGGAATTCAAGCACTGGGTAGTGATTATAGTGATAGGTTGTAATAATGATGTAATGGCTGTGGTTCTGTTGTGTTTCCTCAGGTGCTAGACAGTGGCAGACCACCAATCCTGGCCTCCACAGTGATCAATATCAGGGTGATCCAAGAGAGCCTCCACCCCCCTGCTATCCTCCCCCTGGAGGTACTCATCTCCACCCCAGGAGAGGCCTATCCGGGCGGGGTGCTGGGTCAGATCCGAGCCACTGACCAGGACCTCTATGACTCCCTGACCTACAACCTCCAGCCCAATTTAGCCAATACACTACTGTTCTCCCTGTCCCCCTCAGATGGCCGTCTGGTGACCCGGCCGGGTCACGTCCTCAAGCTGGGCCATTACCTGCTCAACGTCACTGTTACTGACGGACGCTTCACCACGGCAACCGGTGTCAGTGTGCACGTCCACCAGGTGACCAAGCGCATGCTGGAGAGCTCCGTGGCCGTCCGTCTGGCTGGGGTGGGCCCCGAGGAGTTCGTAGGGGAGCACTGGAGGGGCTTCCTGAGGGCACTGCGCCTGGTGGCAGGGATCAAGAGGAGTGATGTCCAGCTGGTCAGTCTGCAGCCCTGTGAGCCCCCTGGTAGCCTGGATGTCCTGCTGGCTCTGGAGCGGTCACCTCCCGGTAGCCCCCTGACCACTACCAAGGACGGGATCCTCCTTCGTAAGCTCAATGCCTCTGTGGGTGCAATCCAGGAGCTTACAGGCCTCCGCGTGGTCAGGGTGTTCAGGAAGCTATGTGCAGGCTTGGATTGTCCTGCCATGCTCTGTAGTGAGGTGGTCACCCTGGACCAGAACTTCCTGACCACCTACAGCACGGCTAGACTCAGCCTCATCACCCCGCCACATCACAGATCTGCTGTGTGCCTCTGTAAAGGTACACCACACACATCACCACACATCACACCACACACCTCACACACCACACATCACCACACATCACACCACACACCTCACACACCACACAACACCACACATCACGCATCACACGCATCACACACATCACCACACCACACACCTCACACAACATCACACACCACACATCACACACATCATCACACCTCGCACCTCACATCACACCTCACACACCACACATCATCACACCACACACCACACAACACCACACATCACGCATCACACGCATCACACACATCACCACACCACACACCTCACACAACATCACACACCACACATCACACACATCATCACACCTCGCACCTCACATCACACCTCACACACATCACACACACACATCACACACACCACACATCACACACCACCACACATCACACACCACCACACCACCACATACCACACACCACCACATCACACACCACCACATCACACACCACCATACATCACACACCATCACACACCACCACATCACACACCACCACATCACACACCACCACACATCACACACCACCACACATTGCACACCACCATACATCACACACCATCACACACCACCACACATCACACACCACCACATCACACACCACCATACATCACACACCACCACATCACACACCACCATACATCACACACCATCACACACCACCACACATCACACACCACCACACATTGCACACCACCATACATCACACACCATCACACACCACCACACATCACACACCACCACATCACACACCACCACACATCACACACCACCACACATCACACACCACCACATCACACACCACCACACATCACACACCACCACACATCACACACCACCACACATCACACACCACCACACATTGCACACCACCACACATCACACACCACCACACATCACACACCACCACACATCACACACCACCACACATCACACACCACCACACATCACACACCACCACACATTGCACACCACCACACATCACACACCACCACACATCACACACCACCACACATCACACACCACCACATCACACACCACCACACATCACACACCACCACACATCACACACCACCACACACCACCACACATCACACACCACCACACATCACACACCACCACACATTGCACACCACCACACATCACACACCACCACATCACACACCACACACCGCGCACACCACTACACAACACACCAACACACATCACTCATCACATATCGTCAAGTATTCGATAAAACAATAGACGTCGTCCAATACACTACATTCCGGCTGCATCCCAAATGGCACTTTTTTCCCTACAAAAAGTAGTGCATTGTATAGGGAATGGAGTGCCGTTTAGGGTGTGTCCTCTCCCTTATTGTAATGATTTGATATGTTCCGTAATAGGTGGTGAGTGTCCTGTGTTGAAGCTCTGTGAGGGGAAGCCCTGTCCTGAGGGATGTGTGTCCAACCAAAGAGAGGGACCATACAGCTGTATCTGTCCACCTGACCAACAGGGAGACTGCTCAGGTACTGTCTGTCACTCAAACAACCAAACAGATCATCATCCAAGAAAGTGTTCCAATGACTGTTTCTTTAGTCTAACTTGGCTAGACATTATTCTCACATTCAAGATGAATAGAATGGCTCCTGTTTCTTCAGATCCGATATAACCATTACTTCAGTCACCAGCAAAACAGATATTAGTAACAGAGATGTAAGATGTCACATAACTGATCAATCTATATGTTATTTTTAAACCACAGGAGGTCAGTCTCTATGGTTCAGTGGGAAGGGTTACATCAGGTACCGTCTGATGGAGAACCGCTATAGAGAGAAGATTAAACTGTCTCTCAGACTGAGAACCTTGTCCCACCATGCCACTCTCCTGTTTGCCAGAGGAACAGACTACTGCATTCTAGAGGTAGGTCTATGGATAAGTCCCAGATGGCACCTATTCCCTATATAGGGTTCTGGACAATAGTACTGCACTATAAAATAGTAGGGGATAGGGCACAAGTTGCTGTTGGTTGTTCAGTTAGGAAAATCAATAATTACATTTGAATAAAACAGGCCATAAACTCAGGATTTAAACTTTGAGAAGAAATGACAGTGAATACAGTCACTACAACACTATACTGTACACATGTAGAGACACTCACATGCCTCATTGGAAAATAGTATGTGTTTAGTCAGTATTCTCTAACATCACATTGTCTTGTGTTCAAAATGGCACCCTACTCCATCTACACAATTGATTAGGTCCACCAATCTAGTACCGGGTCGGACCCCCTGTATCCATGAAGGGGTGCACCTGGTCAGCAATGTTCAGTTACGCTGTGTAGTTCAAATGTTGCTCAATTGGTATTAAGGGACCTAACGTTTGCCAGGAAAACATTCCCTACACCATTACACCACTGCCACCAGCCTGTACCGTTGACACCAGACAGGATGGGCCATGAAGTAATGCTGCTTACGCCAAATCCTGACTGCCGTCAGCATGATGCAACAGGAACCGGGATTCGTGAGACCAGGCAACGTTCTTCCACTCCTCAGTTGTCCAGTGTTGGTGAGGGCGTGCCCACTGGAGGGGCTTCTTCTTGTTTTTAGCTGATAGGAGTGGAACCTGCTGTGGTCGTCTGCTGCAATAGTCCATCTGTGACAAAGACCGACAAGTTGTGCGTTCTGAGATGCCGTTCTGCACACCACTGTTGCAATGCGCCGTTATTTGTCCGCCTGTTAGCTTGTACAATACTTGCCATTCTCCTTCAACCTCTCATCAACAAGCTGTTTTCGCCCACAGGACTGCCGCTGACTGGATGTTTTTTGTTTGTCGGTAAACCCTAGAAACCATTTTCGTGAATGGGGTGGTGTACCTAATTAACTGGCCCCTCAGTGCACTATATAAGAATATTTTTACGTGCTATGCACTTCAGCACTCGGCGGTCCTGTTCTGTGAGCTTGTGTGGCCTACCACTTCACGGCTGAACTGTGTTGCTCCTAGATGTTTCCACTTCTCAATTACAGCACATACAGTTGACCGGGACTGACTTGTTGGAAAAGTGCCATTCTATGACAGTGCCACTTTGAAAAGTCTCTTAGCTTTTCAGTAAGGCCATTCTACTGCCAATGTTTGTATATGGAGATTGCATGGCCGTGTGCTCAATTTTATATACCTGTCAGCAGGTATGGCTGAAATATCTGAATCCACTAATTTTAAGGGTTGTCCACATACTTTTGTATATATAGTGTATATAGAATCGTGAGAATCGCAATACATATCGAATCGGTACCAAAGTATCGTGATGATATCTTATCACGAGGTCCCTGGCAATTCCCAGGCCTAACAGCCATTTCCTATCTTTATGTACCCACTCCTGCCCCCAGATAGTGGACGGTAGGCTGCAGTACCAGTTTGACTGTGGCAGTGGCCCAGGCATCGTCTCTATCCACAGTGCCCAGGTCAGTGATGGCCAGTGGCACACCGTATCCCTTGAGGTAAACGGCAACCACGCCATGCTGGTTCTGGATCAGCTCTACACGGCCTCGGGCACGGCACCAGGCACACTCCGCTCCCTCAACCTGGACGGAAGCCTGTTCCTGGGTGGTGTTTCTGAATCCGACCAGCAGAGGACAGCAAAGACAGCCTCACAGCGTTTGCCAGTCTCTCACAGTCGTGATCTTCAGGGTTGTATTGAGGCAGTCAGGTATTTGATGTCTCCCTCCATTTTGTCAACCTTTTTGTTTATTTATTTTTATTTTTGTCACGTGATTTGTGACAAACTTGCTTGTGAAATGACTAAATAACTGTTGATTTTATTTTGTCAGGTTTAATGGCTATGATCTGAACCTGGACACTGAGGCCCAGGCCCATGTTCTAGTAGAGGAGGTGGTGGGGGTGGCACCAGGCTGTGGGGCCCTCCCTGCTCCAGACTGCTCCTCTCAGCCCTGTATGAATGGAGGAACCTGCTCCACTCTGCCTCATGGAGGTAGGAGACAGACACCATTTATTGCCATAGATAAATCCCCATACAGTCCTATTCACAGTCTATACAGAACATATTGGTCTCAAACATCTTGTTATCCTATATATATATTATTTTGTACATTATACACTTGTTTCTATTGCAGGTTACTTCTGTAAATGCAGTGACTTGTTCATGGGGTCTCACTGTGAGGTGGCTGCTAGCCCCTGTTCCTCCAACCCCTGTCTATATGGAGGAACCTGTGTGCTGGACAACCAGGACTTTTACTGCCAGTGTAGAGGACAGTACTCAGGACCACGGTACATAGAGCAGTTACACATTATGAACTGAAATTTGGAATAATGTGTCCCAAATGGCACCTTATTCCTTTGTAGTGCACTACTTTTGACCATGACCCTTAGGGTTCTGGTTGAAAGTAGTGCACTGTATAGGAAACAGGGTGTCAGTTGGGACATTACCAATCGTGACCTTGAGATTCTATTTGACATCTTGGTAAAAAATGAGTTATTCACATAGAGTTGCACATTAGGTGGTCCTTTACATGTGAGATCTGTCAGAGATGTTCTAAAGTAAATTTACAATGAAAAATCGGAATGTTCTTTGTGCGCAAACACCTTTTAACTTAATGCTTTGAGGGTTATATCTGCTATCCAATCACAATTAACTTTATGTAAGGTCATATAGTTATTGAGTCATGAAAGAGGAAGACATCACAAAATAGTTCTGGGACTTGAAAAATACTCATTAACTCCAAACTATACATTTTACAGGTAGGACCTTATAGTTCCAAGTTCTTGATTATTCATATCATGGGTTCTAGTCCCAGGTCTTCGATTATTCATATCATGGGTTCTAGTCCCAAGTTCTTGATTATTCATATCATGGGTTCTAGTCCCAGGTCTTCAATTATTCATATCATGGGTTCTAGTCCCACGTCCTTGATTATTCATATCATAGGTTCTGGTCCTCTTTTTCCCAGCACTTAATAAATACAGGTGCCTTAGGGCATGTTTAGGGCTGCTTTTGTCATGTTCTATATCAATACGAAAACCTCCAAGGAAGAGGTATTTCACAAAAATGTCAAACTTACCACATTTTATTTATAACTAGCAAGTAGTTTACTGACTTTGGGTGTCAGAGACCAGACACACATCAGTTTACTCATCCAGAGCTAAGCTTTAGCAATGCTGCTAGTTATCCATAGGATATAGTATATTTGTCATTTTCGAGAGCTATCGCTTTAAGAAATGTGTGATGAACATGAATTAATATATTTGATTATGTGATTAGAAAGAAGGAAGGCTATTCTCTTTATTTAATCATGAAATGTCTGTACTTTTCTATGGAAATGTGAAGGTTTTAACATTCCGTGCCAGATATAACCTTCCCTCTGGGCACAGACCTCCGTTCAACACAGAAATATCTCATTTACATAAGTATTCACACCCCTGAGTCAATACTTTGTAGAAGCCCCTTTGGCAGCGATTATAGCTGTGAGCTTTTCTAGGTAAGACTTTCCACACCAGAATTGTACAACATTTTGCCATTATTAATGTCAACATTCTTCAAGCTGTCACATTGGTTGTTGATCATTTTTATTTTTTTATTTTTTATTTCACCTTGATTTAACCAAGTAGGACAGTTGAGACCAAGTTCTCATTTACAACTGCGACCTGGTCAAGATAAAGCAAAGCAGTGCGACACAAACAACAACACAGAGTTACACATGGAATAAACAAATGTACAGTCAATAACACAATAGAAAAAATCTATATACAGTGTGTGCAAATGAGGTAAGATTAGGGAGGTAAGGCAATAAATAGGCCGTAGTGGCGAAGTAATTACAATTTATCAATTAACACTGGAGTGATAGGTGTGCAGAAGATGAATGTGCAAGTAGAGATACTGGGTTGCAAAGGAGCAGAAAAAAAATAACAATATGGGGATGAGGTAGTTGGATGGGCTATTTACAGATGGGCTATGTACAGGTGCAATGATCTGTGAGCTGCTCTGACAGCTGATTCTTTAAGTTAGAGAGGGAGATATGGGTCTCCAGCTTCAGTGATTTTTGCAATTCGTTCCAGTCATTGGCAGCAGAGAACTGAAAGGAAAGGCGGCCAAAGAGGGAATTGGCTTTGGGGGTGACCAGTGAAATATACCTGCTGGACGGCATGCTACGGGTGGGTGCTGCTATGGTGACCAGTGAGCTGAGATAAGGCGTAGCTTTACCTAGTAAAGACTTATAGATGACCTGGAGCCAGTGGGTTTGGCGACGAATATGAAATGAGGGCCAGTCAACGAGAGCATACAGGTCACAGTGGTGGATAGTATATGGGGCTTTGGTGACAAAACGGATGGCACTGTGTAGAAGCGGGCAGCGATCGGTTGAAGAGCATGCATTTAGTTTTACTTTAATTTAAGAGCAGTTGGAGGCCACGGAAGGAGAGTTGTATGGCATTGAAGCTTGTCTGGAAGTTAGTTAACACGGTGTCCATTGAAGGGCCAGAAGTATACAGAATGGTGTCGTCTGCGTAGAGGTGGATCAGAGAATCACCAGCAGCAAGAGCAACATCATTGATGTATACAGAGAAAAGAGTTGGCCCTAGAATTGAACCCTGTGGCACCTTCATACAGACTGCCAGAGGTCCGGACAACAATTGCTAAACATCCATTTTCAGTCTTGCCATACAAGTAGTCAAAACTGAAACTAGGCCACTCAGGAACATTCACTGTCTTCTTGGTAAACAACTCCAGTGTAGATTTGGCCTTGTGTTTTAGGTTATTGTCCTGCTGGAAGGTGATTGCATACAGAGTGAGCCCATGCAACTTGTTATGTGATTTGTTAAGCACATTTTTACTCCTGAACTTATTTAGGCTTGCCATAACAAAGGGGTTAAATTCTCATTGACTCAAGATATTTCACCTTTTCATTTTTGGAAAAAAATAATTCCACGTTATGGGGTATTGTAAGTAGGCCAGTGGCTCAAATATATGTGTAAAAAGTCAAGGGGTGTGAATACTTTCTGAAAGCACTGTACCTTTATGGTGAGGACCTTAATGGGTTATGAAAGAAGAAATCACCACAAAACAGTTCTGAGACTTTAGAACGTTATAGTGTTAGTCACGTGTCTGCTATCCTGTGGGGTTGGACATTTCTCATAGCATTGTTGTTGTTGGTGAAAAACTGAAGACAATAGATGATGTATGGGAAGTTAAAAAGCGTGTCTATGTTCCAGGTGTGCGGTTGGTCCGTACTGCAAAGATAACCCCTGCAGAAACAGTGGACATTGTATCGACAGTCTGGATGGGGCTGTGTGTGAGTGTGAGCCGGGGTTTCAGGGGGAACGGTAAGCAGAAACATCCATTACTCTCACTAACCCGCATTCTTCCACTCCGGGTTTGGTATGACACATCCATGATGTCACACTATGCCAGAGCTGCAATATATACTGCATATAGGTTCTGGATGTTTGCATCCCAAATGGCACCCTATTCCCTACATAGTGCACTACAGAGCTCTGGTCAGAAGTAGTGCACTATATTGGGACCATTTGGAACACACTCCATATAGATGCTGTATTTGAATGTGACTCTGGACGGTGTTCTTCTGTCCAGGTGCCTTGGGGATGTAGATGAGTGTATGCAGACAGAGAGCCTCTGCTCTAACGGAGGTGTGTGTGTAAACACCTACGGCTCCTTCAACTGTAGCTGCGTGGTGGGGTTCGCTGGGCGGCAGTGTGAGCTTGAGATGTTGGTCAGGAACGAGCTGCTGTTCACCAGCTGGTCCATCGGCCTGGAGGAACTCCTTGGACTGGCCCTGTTCCTGGTTACCATCTTCGGCCTGTCTCTGCTCTTTGTAGCCATCCGGAAGAGGGCCAAACAGGACGGATCTAAGGAATATGAGGTATCATATCTGTTGTCAGTAAGTGATTGATTGTATTTTTGAATATATGACAAATAATTGTGACGTTCGAACTTTGAACCTTAAGGATGAAGATGGTAAAGAGTTCTTTGGGAGAGCTTACCTGGAGGTCAAGTCCAGCCGGGGAGTCCCAGTCTACTTGGACGTTCCACCACAGATCCCAGTTAGACCCATCTCCTATACCCCTAGTTACCCCAGCAACTCACGCCACAACCAGAACAAGGGTTCCTGTGAAGGTCTTGGGTTGGTGGAACCCACAGAGCACAGCACCTCTGACCCAGACCCCGTGCCCATGCTGAGGAGAGGGGTGGCAGTGTGCAGTGTGGCTCCCACCCTGCCACGTCGCCTGCATTCCAACACCCCTTCAGAGACGGAATCCATCCAGAAACCCTGCTGGGACTACCACTATGATGGTGAGAGAGCAGATGACTGGAGGCTGGGAGCAGGAAATGAGAAGACACTGTTTTGTCATTCATAGTGTTCACATTTTGACCTATCAGCTTTACTTTGATAACCTGCATGTATTTTTATTGTAAACAACTAAATTAAATTGCACATTTGATGTGGCTTTACATATAGTACAGTATGATACCTTTGTGTTTATGGTGAATCAAACAATCTCGTCTTCATCAGCAAGGTCATAAGTGATTTGTATCTTTGTCTCCCCCAGAAGAGGTAGTGGAGCTGGATCCGGTCTCCACTCAGAGATCTAGGAAAGACCTGGAAAACCGTAGCAGTGCCTCAGAGTCCCTCTGTTCCTACCAGTCAGGATCAGGAGATGAGAACGGTAGGTGTCGTTACTCGTCTAAGATGACAGGGTGAGACATCACAGTGTAAGTGCTGGAATCCAGGCTAATGCATATTATTAGGCAACACCTACCTGTAATGATACCTCTGAATGAGTGTTCTCTCTTATGTCACTTGTCCTTCTTCCTCTCCTTTTCTCTAGTCTCAGCTCCAGTTTGGATTAAATATATGCACAGCCCCAGGTCAGGGTTTAACAGGGGGCACAGTGTAAGTTGTCATTTACATTGACGTTGTGGGAAGTAGCCCAATAGTCTCCTGATAGTCTTACAATCTCTTGATAGTCTGCTGATAGTCTGACTATCTACATATACAGTACTGATAGTCTGGCAATCAACTGATAGTTTTACAGTCTCCGGATAGTTTGACAGTCTCCTGATAGTCTCCTGGTGTAAGATCACATCCTTGTGTTGTCCTGAACTCTTGTGTTAAGTGTAGTTTGTGGCTTCTGTGGTTCCAATCCATACCATTAGCATTTGTTTATTTTGAAACATATGGTTAATTCCCATCTATTTATTTCCACCTCCATTACTCAAGAGTATTCACCCTATGTAGTATTTGGTACATTTATTGTGTGCTAATGTTAGATTTCTCTCGTCACTCCCTCCTTAGCCCTCATAGGACTTCAATCACACAGTATTTACTGTGGAAAATAAGGTATCATTCCTATCTTATACTACACTAGTTGTTTTAGGAGTTGTGTTCAGGGAGGCAGGAGATACAGTGCCTTGCAAAAGTATTCATCCCACGTTCCGTTTTTCCTATTTTGTTGCATTACAAACTGTAATTTAAATTGATTTTTGTTTGGATTTCACGTAATTGACATACACAAAATAGGCCAAATTGGTGAAATTAATTACTTTTTTTTTTTAACAGAAAAGTGGTGAATGCATATGTAATCACCCCCTTTACTGTGTAGCCCTGAAATAAGATCTGGTGCAACCAATTACCTTCAGAAGTCACATAATGAGTTAAATAAAGTCCATCTAAGTGTCACATGATCTCAGTATGTATACACCTGTTCCGAACGGCCTCAGAGTATGCAACACCACTAAGCAAGGCGCACCACCAAGCAAGCGGCACCATTAAGACCGTGGAGCTCTCCAAACAGGTCAGGGAGAAAGTTGTGGATGAGTACAGGGTTGGGTTATAAAAAATATCCAAAACTTTGAGCATCCCACGGAGCACCATTAAATTCATTATTAAAAAATATAAATAATGTGGCACCACAACAAACCTGACAAGAGAGGGCTGCCCACCAAAACTCACAGACCAGGCAAGGAGGGCATTAATCAGAGAGGCAACAAAGAGACCAAAGATAACCTTGAAGGAGCTGCAAAGCTCCACACCGGAGATTGGAGTATCTGTCCATAGGACCACTTTAAGCCATACACTCCACAGAGCTGGGCTTTATGGAAGAGTGGCCATAAAAAAGTAATTGTTGAAAGAAAAAAACAAGCAAACACGGTTGGTGTTCGCCAAAAGGCACGTGGGAGACTCCCCAAACATATGGAAGAAGGTACTCTGGTCCTTTGAGACTAAAATTGAGCTTTTTGGTCATCAAGGATGTCTGGCGCTATGTCTATGTCTGGCGCAAATCTCTGGAAGACAGGTAGAAGGTGTTGCCTAATAACAACACCTCTCATCACCCCGAGAATTTCATCCCCACCGTGAAGCATGGTGGTGGCAGCATGTTTTTCATCGGCAGGGATTGGGAAACTGGTCAGAATTGAAGGAATGATGGATGGCGCTAAATACAGGGAAATTCTTGAGGGAAACCTGTTTCAGTCTTCCAGAGATTTGAGACTGGCACAGAGGTTCACCTTCCAGCAGGACAATGACCCACTGAGACATCAGTGTAAGTGCTGGAATCCAGGCTAATGCATGTTATTAGGCAACACCTTCTACCTGTCTTCCAGAGATTTGAGATTGGGACGGAGGTTCACCTTCCAGCAGGACAATGAGCCGAAGCATTCTGCTAAAGCAACACTCCAGTGGTTTAAGGGGAAACATTCAAATGTCTTGGAATGGCCTAGTCAAAGCCCAGACCTCAATCCAATTGAGAATCTGTGGTATGACTTAAAGATTGCTGTACACCAGTGGAACCCATCCAACTTGAAGGAGCTGGAGCAGTTTTGCATTGAAGAATGGGCAAAAATCCCAGTGGCTAGATGTGCCAAGCTTATAGAGACATACCCCAAGAGACTAGCAGCTGTAATTTCTGCAAAAGGTGGGTATTCAAAGTATTGACTTTGGGGGGGGTGAATAGTTATGCACACTCAAGTTATGTTTTTTTTTGTTATTTCTTGTTTGTTTCACAATGAAACATATTTTGCATTATCAAAGTGGTAGACATGTTGTGTAAATCAAATGATACAAACCCCCCAAAAATCCATTTTAATTCCAGATTGTTAGGCAACAAAATAGGAAAAGTGCCAAGGGCGTGAATACTTTTGCAAGCCACTGTAGTTGTGTTCAGGGAGTCAGTAGATAATTGTGTTTAGGGAGTCAGTAGATGAGGTAATGTTGGCTGTAAGTGATTCTGGCTAGAGTTCCCAGTGGTTCTGGCTAGAGGTCCCAGTGGTTCTGGCTACATCTTTACATGCAGTATATGCTCTTCAGTAGGCATCAGTCCAATACACTGACTCCCATGGGTGTTAATTTGTCTCTTTGTAGTGTAAACTCTTGAAATATTGTATTTCTCTCTCAGCTGTCATTACTGGGCTTGTGTTCTTCAAAACACCAGAGGTGATGTGCTTGTCTTCCCTCCTCTCATGCTCTGTTAGCTTACCGTAGCAAATGCAGAATTGTACTCCAAAAGGACCATTTAACAATGTGCTGGCTTGTAAATAAACCCTCTATAACATCTTACCCTTGAATGTGCTGCTGAAGTCCTGCTGGTGTCTAATCTGATTTAATACAGAGGAGATTTCACAATGATGTTGTGAGATCACTAATTATTAGGTGCCGAAAACGTGTTTGGTGATGGAATATCTCTTCCTTATGTTATAAAATACATTTTACCAAGACAAATATGATTGTTCATGTTCTGAATCACTCTGTGAGGTCTTTCTCTAACATATCATTAACATTGTATCCTAAAAGTTGTATTTTGTAACCTAATACATCCAATAATACGTACCAAGATCTTCTCACCGTGACTTTTGAGGATTTTATATGCTGTGGTTGTCTGCAAAGTTCTTCCCGGGGGGTCGCAAAAAGCTTAATTATACAATGGGTGGGTCTAATACTGGATGCTGATTGGTTAAAATGCATTCCAGCCCATGTCTATTCCACAAGTTACCACCGGCTAAATCTATGACGTTAAAATGCCTATTTAATCTGTCTGACTGCGCAATCCACAGTCGCATCAGCTCAGACAGGCATTTTATATACTAGATCTACATTGTAAAAAGCATCTAGACATTATCTCCCGTTTCTTTTAGACTAGCATTTGGTTTTCAACAGCGGAGATGTGTCATAGCCTTGCTGTCTATTTCAATATTGAAATTCAGTCTCCAGCTGTTCCATGGTAATGAATGTGGTGCAGGGACGAAATAGACAGGCTGGCAGCTTTTCTCAGCCAGTCGAAATCATGAATCAGCATTTTATGGATATATACAAAGAAATGTCAATAGAAAAACACAACATACAGCTAGTTTGTTGTCATTCCAGCTTCAGTTTGAAATAATTGTTTTAGCTGTGTAGTTGGCTATCTCCTCTGAACAGTGGCCTTGCAAGAGAGCACATTTTCTAGGCCAGGCGAAATCACACATCATTAGCTTATTGTTATGGATGTATCCCCCAAAAAGTCACTAGAAAACAGCTTAAACAAACGCAAATGCAGCTACTTTGCTGTTATTCTGGCTACACTGTTTGACTTTGTTAGTCAAAGTTGATTAGCTAGCAGGCAAGGGATAAGAACGTTGCCAGCCATCATGGCAACGGAACATTGTGTCTATAGATTTAGAACAAAAAGACTTAACTACTGGATTGCGTCTCTGGCAACCAAACCGATAGAACGAACGACCAGCCGGCTTGTGTTGCAACCCCAGATTTGGGTCAGGACTATATCTTGTGGAAGAAATAGTATGAATAAATTCATCAAAATAATGTTTTTAATGAAATTGTCTGTCAATCATTATTTGAATATGTTGAAAATGAATTGTAAAAGACAAAATAGCTTGCGGTACGCTCAGTGCTCCGTTGACATTTCATAGAGATACACTTGTTTTTCTGAGTAATGTCTCATTAATATGAAAAGCGTATACTAAAATATTAAAATGTCATGTCTCAAAATTGATATCTACAGTTGAAGTTGGAAGTTTACATACACTTATGTTGGTGTCATTAAAACCACTCCACAAATGTCTTGTTAACAAGCTATAGTTTTGGCAAGTCGGTTAGGACATCTACTTTGTGCATGATACAAGTAATTTTTCCAACAATTGTTTACAGACAGATTATTTCACTTATAATATCTGTATCACAAATCCAGTGGGTCAGAAGTTTACATACACTAAGTTGACTGTGCCTTTAAACAGCTTGGAAAACTCAGTAAAATTATGTCATGGCTTTAGAAGCTTCTTATAGGCTAATTGACATAATTTGAGTCAATTGGAGGCGTACCTGTGGATGTATTTCATGGCCTACCTTCAGACTCAGTGCCTCTTTGCTTGGGGAAATCAAAAGAAATCAGCCAAGACCTCAGAAAAAAATTGTAGACCTCCACAAGTCTGGTTCATCCTTGGGAGCAATTTCCAAACACCTGAAGGTACCACGTTCATCTGTACAAACAATAGTACGCAAGTATAAACACCATGGTACCACGCAGATGTCATACCGCTCAGGAAGGAGACATGTTCTGTCTGCTAGAGATGAACGTACTTTGGTGCGAAAAGTGCAAATCAATCCCAGAACAACAGCAAAGGATCTTGTGAAGATGCTGGAGGAAACAGGTACAAAAGTATCTATATCCACAGTAAAACAAGCCCTATATCGACATAACCTGAAAGCCCGCTCAGCAAGGAAGAAGCCACTGCTCTAAAACCGCCATAAAAAAGGCAGACTATGGTTTGCAACTGCACGTGGGGACAAAGATCATAGTTTTTGGAGAAATGTCCTCTGGTCGGATGAAACAAAAATAGAACTGTTTGACCATAATGACCATCGTTATGTTTGGAGGAAAACAGGGGGAGGCTTGCGAGCTGAAGAACACCATCCCAACCGTGAAGCACAGGGGTGGCAGCATCATGTTGTGGGGGTGCTTTGCTGCAGGAGGGACTGGTGCACTTCACAAAATAGATGGCATTATGAGGTAGGGAAAGTATGTGGATATATTGAAGCAACATCTCAAGACATCAGCCAGGAAGTTAAAGCTTGGTTGCAATTGGGTCTTCCAATTGGACAATGATCACAAGCATATTTCCAAAGTTTTGGCAAAATGGCTTAAGGACAACAAAGTCAAGGTATTGGAGTGGCCATCACAAAACCCTGACCTCAATCCTATAGACATTTTGTGGGCAGAACGGAAAAGGTGTGTGCGAGCAAGGAGGCCTACAAACCTGACTCAGTTACACCAGCTCTGTTAGGAGGAATGGGCCAAAATTCACCCAACTTATTGTGGGAAGCTTGTGAAAGGCAACACAAAATGTTTGACACAAGTTAAACCATTTTAAGGCAATGCTACCAAATACCAATTGAGTGTATGTAATCTTCTGACCCACTGGGAAAGTGATGAAAGAAATAAAAGCTGAAATAAGTCATTCTCTCTACTATTATTCTGACATTTCACATTCTTAAAATAAAGTGGTGATCCTAACCGACCTAAGACAGGGAATTTTGACTAGGATTCAATGTCAGGAATTGTGAAAACCTGAGTTTAAATGTATTCGGCTGAGGTGTATGTAAACGTCCGACTTCAACTGTATCTGTCTTACCTCTATGTTGTTTTATGTCCTCCTGATTGGAGAAGACAGATGATGAGTTTACTTACTGTGACTATAGTCTTGGCCATCCTACAAGGGTCAACTTTTTAACAGATTATGATAGAGACATAAGGTTTGGACCATTTGTTTTCTTAGTGGAGTATCTACACATTATTTTACCAATTTGTTTTTTATTAGATTGGACACCCTATAATTATCCACAGTTTATATTCTCCAAACCTATCAGACTATTCTCCAACAATGGTCACAGTAACAGACTACTGAGATGATCTATGCATGTCTGTATTTGTGTCTAAGGGGAGACAGACACTTTGATGCTTGTTTTTCACTGATAACATTTTCGCCCCGAATAGGCTATCACTGGGACACATCTGATTGGATGCCGAGTGCTCAGCGTCCCGTAGACCAGGAACTGTTGCAGAGTACATGTATAGAAAAGCCTGCCCCCTCCTGCACTGACTCTGACCCTGAGCTCCTCAACCTTGACTGCTATGTAGGAGGTATAGACATTGAGAGTGACTCCACCAACTGATTTCCTTTCTCTGGATGTGGATGATGTCCACCTACCTGTTAGGCATCAGGGCCAGTTATGATGACTCCATCCAGACACTTACTTCACCTGTAGCCAGCAGGGGGAAAACATTTACCAGCACCAGCAGCACCACCTCTAGCCTACAGACCCCACTAAGCTCCCAGGCAGTAACACAGGTATCAGCAGGGTGCATATAGGGACACACAGTGACCCCTTGGACATGAGCTGTGGATAGGAGCTCAGCAGCAGTGTGCCCGTCTCCCATGCCTCCAGCTCTGACCTGTCAGGCTTGGGTGAGGGGTCAGAGTGACCAGCAGGCTTGTTTGGTTATCTCACACCCTAACCTCTGGACACAACACCTCTGACAGGTGACTGAAACTATAAACTTCACTTAGAGAATTCAGAGATAGACCCTGATGATCAGAGCGTTGGCTCTCTATTGGAAATATGTCTTGGTAGTCTTAATCAAATCTACTTTGAAACAAAAGTATACATCTCATACACATGGTTATGGGCTTTAGAAAAAGAAGACACCTTTACCATGTCAGATATAGAGTTAAAATGTATTACACTTTGAGTTTGCATCACAATATTACACTTTATATACTTCACAGAAGACCGAAATATAACATAACCGTGAAACTTTTGACGTGTTGTAAAATAATGTTTATTAATTATGAAATGATAAAATATATTAATAACAGGCCACTATAGGGAAATTTGGTCATTTGACTGCAGGAAAGGTATAGTGAATGTTATGTAATTTCAGAAGAAAAAGCTCACCCCTTACGTCCATCTGTAATGGCTAACACTGTAAATACCATACATGTCTGCATATTCTTATCAGTGATATTGCATTGCATGAAGCTTATGTTAGGTTTATACTGATTATATATTAATTAGCTATTTGATTGTACTGTACAATAAACATTTATATAAATGATTCTGCCATTGAATCATTGCTGTTACGTTTGTTTTAATAAATGAATACAGATCAGTCAGCAGAAGGGACAGCCATACTGTTTTAGCATTAGCTATCCTGTTGTCCTGCCATACCCTGCTATCATCAGTAAGGAAAGGGGAAGAGGATGAGAGGAAAGTCCTCTTTTTGACCTCAAGCTCATTCTTTTAAAAAGGGGGTAACAGTTTCTAACTTCTACTTCGGACTGATATGTTTAAAGTTGGACTGAATAGGACTTTCACCAAAGAATGAAGCATTTTTACTTTGGAACACTTTCCCCAAAAATGTTTTACTCCAGTTTAACTTGTGAGATGTAAAAGAGCTGGGTTTCTTCCCAAATGGCACCCTATTCCCTATGTAGTGCACTACTTTTGACCAAATCCCATAAGGGTGTAATGCACTATGTAGGGAATAGGGTGCCATTTGGGACGTATACATGGGCATCAAAGGAAGACTGCTGCTCATCCCCTCACCAGATGCACTTGACTTGATGGTGGTCATCTAGCCTGTCGATAGTACGGTCACCTCTACTTCTTATGCGGTTTCCATTGGAGGAAAATCATTTTAGAAGCTGTTGTTTATGTTTACATGTTTCTCAAGGAAAATATAGCTCTTTTCACAAGGTTAAATCAAATCAAATTTATTTATATAGCCCTTCGTACATCAGTTGATATCTCAAAGTGATGTACAGAAACCCAGCCTAAAACCCCAAACAGCAAGCAATGCAGGTGTAGAAGCACGGTGGCTAGGAAAAACTCCCTAGAAATGCCAAAACCTAGGAAGAAACCTAGAGAGGAACCAGGCTATGTGGGGTGGCCAGTCCTCTTCTGGCTGTGCCGGGTGGAGATTATAACAGAACATGGCCAAGATGTTCAAATGTTCATAAATGACCAGCATGGTCGAATAATAATAAGGCAGAACAGTTGAAACTGGAGCAGCAGCACAGTCAGGTGGACTGGGGACAGCAAGGAGTCATCATGTCAGGTAGTCCTGGGGCACGGTCCTAGGGCTCAGGTCCTCCGAGAGAGAGAAAGAAAGAAAATTAGAGAGAGCATATGTGGGGTGGCCAGTCCTCTTCTGGCTGTGCCGGGTGGAGATTATAACAGAACATGGCCAAGATGTTCAAATGTTCATAAATGACCAGCATGGTTGAATAATAATAAGGCAGAACAGTTGAAACTGGAGCAGCAGCATGGCCAGGTGGACTGGGGACAGCAAGGAGTCATCATGTCAGGTAGTCCTGGGGCATGGTCCTAGGGCTCAGGTCCTCCGAGAGAGAGAAAGAAAGAGAGAATTAGAGAGAGCATATGTGGGGTGGCCAGTCCTCTTCTGGCTGTGCCGGGTGGAGATTATAACAGAACATGGCCATTGCTCATTGCATAGCACAAGATGGCAGTATAACCCCAGAAAGCTTTTCTTGGGAATGGTGTGGATTAGACACTATAAGTAACCTGGATTCATGTGGTCTAGCTCAGATGTCAATGTTCCTCTGATAAGAGCGTCTGCTAAATGACTTAAATGTAAATGTAAATGTGTCAGACTTCATCACATTATCAAACCAGAAAGGAGGGAGGGCATTACCAACTACAGGATGGTATTATTAAGCAATAAGGCACGAGGGGTGTGGTATTTGGCCAATATACCACAGCTAAGGGCATTTCTTAGGCACAGCCCTTAGCCAGGTATATTGGCCATATACCACAAACCCAGAGGTGCCTTATTTTTTATTATAAACTGGTTTCCAACGTAATTAGAGCAGTAAAAATAAATGTCTTACCCGTGGTATACTGTCTGATATACCACGGCTGTCAGCCAATCAGCACTCAGGGCTGGAACCACCCAGTTTATAATTTGGATTAAACAGGTCTACTTCTGTCCTACATGTAGCACAAATCCTTGTCAGACAGTGACATAATTTAAATTCTGTGACATGTAGTGGGTGGGCCTTAGGGGAGAGGAGCAGAGCCTTGTGTGTAACGTGATGTGGCAGTCTGCTTCACTCTGACTGACTGACAAACAGGAACATGTGACACAGGCGCAATGGAGATGTATGACAAACACACACACACATGTAAATCCCTGGTCAGAACACATGCACGCACACACACACACAAACACACAGTTATTCTCACACACAATGACCCAAACACTCCCCACCACACACACACACACACTCTTTCTCACATGCACACAGACTCAGAAACACTCTTCTCCCCACACACACACACACACTTTCTCTCACACACAAATAAATAAACAAAAATGTATTCATGTTAATGAGGAGTCCAGGTGGTAATAACCATATTTAACGTATTAATTGTCCCTTGCAGTCTCCTCACACATGGCCTCATAGAGCAGAAAACCAACGCTGTGTCCCCAGGTCAACCCTGGCCCAGTCATAGAGAGGTAAACCAACGCTGTGTCCCCAGGTCAACCCTGGCCCAGTCATAGAGAGGTAAACCAACGCTGTGTCCCCAGGTCAACCCTGGCCCAGTCATAGAGAGGTAAACCAACGCTGTGTTCCCAGGTCAACCCTGGCCCAGTCATAGAGAGGTAAACCAACGCTGTGTTCCCCAGGTCAACCCTGGCCCAGTCATAGAGAGGTAAACCAACGCTGTGTCCCCAGGTCAACCCTGGCCCAGTCATAGAGAGGTAAACCAACGCTGTGTCCCCAGGTCAACCCTGGCCCAGTCATAGAGAGGTAAACCAACGCTGTGTCCCCAGGTCAACCCTGGCCCAGTCATAGAGAGGTAAACCAACGCTGTGTCCTCAGGTCAACCCTGGCCCAGTCATAGAGAGGTAAACCAACGCTGTGTCCCCAGGTCAACCCTGACCCAGTCATAGAGAGGTAAACCAACGCTGTGTCCCCAGGTCAACCCTGGCCCAGTCATAGAGAGGTAAACCAACGCTGTGTTCCCAGGTCAACCCTGGCCCAGTCATAGAGAGGTAAACCAACGCTGTGTCCCCAGGTCAACCCTGGCCCAGTCATAGAGAGGTAAACCAACGCTGTGTCCCCAGGTCAACCCTGACCCAGTCATAGAGAGGTAAACCAACGCTGTGTCCCCAGGTCAACCCTGGCCCAGTCATAGAGAGGTAAACCAACGCTGTGTCCCCAGGTCAACCCTGGCCCAGTCATAGAGAGGTAAACCAACGCTGTGTCCCCAGGTCAACCCTGGCCCAGTCATAGAGAGGTAAACCAACGCTGTGTCCCCAGGTCAACCCTGGCCCAGTCACAGAGAGGTAAACCAACGCTGTGTCCCCAGGTCAACCCTGGCCCAGTCACAGAGAGGTAAACCAACGCTGTGTCCCCAGGTCAACCCTGGCCCAGTCATAGAGAGGTAAACCAACGCTGTGTCCCCAGGTCAACCCTGGCCCAGTCATAGAGAGGTAAACCAATGCTGTGTCCCCAGGTCAACCCTGGCCCAGTCATAGAGAGGTAAACCAACGCTGTGTCCCCAGGTCAACCCTGGCCCAGTCACAGAGAGGTAAACCAACGCTGTGTCCCCAGGTCAACCCTGACCCAGTCATAGAGAGGTAAACCAACGCTGTGTCCCCAGGTCAACCCTGGCCCAGTCATAGAGAGGTAAACCAACGCTGTGTCCCCAGGTCAACCCTGACCCAGTTATAGAGAGGTAAACAGAAACTGAAAACATCAATATGCTATGCATTGTGTTAATCACTGGAAATCATGTGTATTACAGAAACTGAAAACATCAATATGCTATGCATTGTGTTAATCACTGGAAATCATGTGTATTACAGAAACTGAAAACATCAATATGCTATGCATTGTGTTAATCACTGGAAATCATGTGTATTACAGAAACTGAAAACATCAATATGCTATGCATTGTGTTAATCACTGGAAATCATGTGTATTACAGAAACTGAAAACATCAATATGCTATGCATTGTGTTAATCACTGGAAACCTTGACTCATCTTAGATTTCCCCATTACACACATGCATTTGTGTCACAAAATAATATAGATATTTTACTCACGGCATAATCTGGCAATGAACAGAGATATTGTAGGTGCAACAGCGCCTCTTCTCCCTCAAGAGGCTGAAGAGATTTGGCATGGCCTCTCAGATCCTCAAGAACTTCTACAGATGCATTATTGAGAGCACTGCCCTCGGCCCCAAGGCTCTACATCACAGGGGGCGAGCTCCGAGCCTCCCAGGATATTTATACCAGGCTGGGTCTGAGGAAAACTGCCAAAGACTTATGCCACCCCAGCCATGGACTGTTATCTCACACACCGTCTGGCAAGCGCTACCGGAGCATCAGGTCTCAGACTAACAGGCTCCGAGGCAGCTTCTAAACTCAGCAAAAAAAAGAAACGTCCTCTCACTGTCAACTGCGTTTATTTTCAGCAACTTAACGTGTAAATATTTGTATGAACATAAGATTCAATAACTGAGACATAAACTGAACAAGTTCCACAGACATGTGACTAACAGAAATGTGTCCCTGAACAAAGGGGGGTTCAAAATCAAAAGTAACAGTCAGTATCTGGTGTGGCCACCAGCTGCATTAAGTACTGCAGTGCATCTCCTCATGGACTGCACCTTATTTGACAGTTCTTGCTGTGAGATGTTACCCCACTCTTCCACCAAGGCACCTGCAAGTTTCCGGACATTTCTGGGGGGAATGGGCCTAGCCCTCACCCTCCGATCCAACAGGTCCCAGACGTGCTCAATGGGATTGAGATCCGGGCTCTTCGGCTGACCATGGCAGAACACTGACATTCCTGTCTTGCAGGAAATCACGCACAGAACGAGCAGTATAGCTGGTGGCATTGTCATGCTGGAGAGTCATGTCAGGATGAGCCTGCAGGAAGGGTACCGCATGAGGGAGGAGGATGTCTTCCCTGTAACGCACAGCGTTGAGATTGCCTGCAATGACAACAAGCTCAGTCCGATGATGCTGTGGCACACCACCCCAGACCATGACGGGCCCTCCACCTCCAAATTGATACCGCTCCAGAGTACAGGCCTCGGTGTAACGCTCATTCCTTCGACGATAAACGCGAATCCGACCATCACCCCTGGTGAGACAAAACCGCGACTTGTCAGTGAAGAGCACTTTTTGCCAGTCCTGTTTGGTCCAGCGACTGTGGGTTTGTGCCCATAGGCGACATTGTTGCCGGTGATGTCTGTTGAGGACCTACCTTACAACAGGCCTACAAGCCCTCAGTCCAGCCTCTCTTAGCCTATTGCGGACAGTCTGATCACTGATGGAGTGATTGTGAATTCCTGGTGTAACTCGGGCAGTTGTTGTAGCCATCCTTTACCTGTCCCGCAGGTGTGATGTTCAGATGTACCGATCCTGTGCAGGTGTTGTTACACGTGGTCTGCCACTGCGAGGACGATCAGCTGTCCGTCCTGTCTCCCTGTAGCGCTGTCTTAGGCGTCTCACAGTACGGACATTGCAATTTATTTCCCTGGCCACATCTGCAGTCCTCATGCCTCCTTGCAGCATGCCTAAGGCACGTTCACACAGATGAGCAGGGACCCTGGGCATCTTTCTTTTGGTGTTTTCCAGAGTCAGTAGAAAGGCCTCTTTAGTGTCCTAAGTTTTCATAACTGTGACCTTAATTGCCTACCATCTGTAAGCTGTAGTGTCTTAACGACCGTTCCACAGGTGCATGTTCATTAATTGTTTATGGTTCATAAACCCTTTACAATGCAGATCTGTGACGTTAATTGGATTTTTAAGAATTATTTTTGAAAGACAGGGTCCTGAAAAAGGGACGTTTCTTTTTTTGCTGAGTTTATCTCCAAGCAATAAGACTGAACAGCTAATCAATGGCTGCCCACCCTCACCCCTGGACTATCTGCACTGACTCTATGCACACTCACAGGTCTCTTTCCACACACAAATTTGGAGGCAAAAGAAATGCACACCTGTTTAGGCGAGGTGCTGGCTAGCGGAGTAGAACACTTGGAAAAATAAAAGGAGAGCCGCACACTAGGAACTCAGATGCAATAATTGAATAACCTAATAATCAACGTTTGGACAGACAAGCTGTCCTCTTCAGGGTACAATGACAAACACTGCAGGGTGACTAGTATATATAGTGTCACAGGACACACACAGGTGTCTGTAATCATGGCTGGGTGTGGCCTGATATCATTGGTTAATTCTCAGATGTAAAAATAACATACCAAAAACATGAATGGATAGATAGCATACGATCATAGATACAATTTGGCTACAAAGGCCAACAAAAATGTACAATGAATATCAAAATCACAAGAATAGCTTCAGATCAAGTCTACGTTGAGACCGAAGGGAGCAAGGATCTTTAAATTAAAGTGTACACTTAGAAAAAAAGGTGCTATCTAGACCTAAAAGGGTCTTCGGCTGTCCCCTTTTCTGAGTCAAAATGCAAGGCGAGATCTACGGCTCTACTGCACAGATTAAATATGACTTCAAAAATGTAAGCCTATGCAACATTAACCTACTAAAAAAAGTTCTGTAGCAATGAGATGTGTCATAGGCTATAGGCCCAATACATTAACACTGCACATTGGCTATGCTTGAATTTCCCTGCCAGTGTTGTACTGAGACCATTTTGAAAATATATTTCAAAATAGTAGGTAGCCTATATGATCACACTTGTAATAGATACTTTGTTGTATTACTTTTGAGGCACAACTGAGTGAGCAGAATCATTTGCTATTTTTTTATTTTACTAGACTGATGGCTTGCATCTATCTGATGGTCAGTCAGGGGAGCGAGAGAACCGACTCACCGCTCACCCTCCCTTTGCGGAGAAAAGGGGACACTGTCTTCCAGCTGATGGCGAAATTCAAGTTGCACTGCATTATTTCTGCCTCATGCACAAATTCATGTTGTTAATCCGATGTCCAGTGAAATATTACTCGATATAAAAAAGAGACGAGCTGCTAATAATAACTCATTCATTGCAGCTGCAGAGCTGCTTGTATCGCATTTTATGGCTTATAAAAATGTTGAACAACGTGTTGACAGTGATGAATAACAACTTAAGTATGAACTCACTCAGAAAAACAGCAGTGTTTTGCTGTATTCGTTGAGTATCTCTAGTCATTTTTTAAACGTTTTGAAATATCACAGTATCAATTTAGCTGTGCGCTCAACGCTTAATTTTACAGTCTATGGCTCAAGGAAACTGCAGACATGTTGATCTGAGCTATCTGATTGGCCAGCAGTAGGCTTATAACTGAACTTGATTTGCTCTCTGGCAGTGTTGCTATATTCTTGGGTTTTTCAGAAAAATCGGGCACTTTGAAGACGATGTCGCGGGTGAGAATGTATTGGTCGCGGGTGAGAATGTATTGGTCGCGGGTGAGAATGTATTAGTCGCGGGTGGCAGCTTTTTGGGCTACTTCTAAATTGCACCGCGGCCGCCATGTAATTTCTCTTAAAAAATATATATTTCACTGTGACCTGCTGCTGACTATCAGGTACTGAGCAGACTGTTACAGAGCGAATGAGTGGTGGAGAGGGAGAGGGCCGGAGGGGGGTGTGTGCTTTGACAGCACTCGTTGAGAGAGCGCAGCAGCAGAGGCACCTGAGTCACTGAGACAGAGCAACACGCACGTCGTGATAACATTTGGCCAGTTGTAGGTAGGCTATTTAGATCGGTCATTATGGAGACACGCTTTTCCCATTAAACATATTAACGCGCTAGAACTGATACAACGACCACAAAGCGCTGGGAAACGGTGTTAGGCGCACTGGAGCTCTTTAGATGAATTCGCAAAGAGTAAACTGAATTCTAATGTCGACTTATCTTATGAATAACAGTATCAAGCGAGTGGTTTTACTCGTGCTCAGTTCTAGGGTCTGGGGCGCTGCGCGATTGGACTTTTGAAATGGAAGTTATAGAACTTTCATGCTTGTTGTGGGAAAAGGTCCACAATGAAAATTACATTAAATGTGGAGAATGATAGGCTACATTTGCATCTGTTGGCCATCAAGTAGTCTATTAATTTATTTTATTTTCAGGCTACTGAAGCCTACTATTTGATACAATAAATATATTGAAATGACGAAATCACTGGAGTCATTGCAAATCAATGTGTGCCACTTGTGTAGCCTGCCAGGAGCTGGCAAACGGATTTAATAAATAAACTATAACTCAGCTTGTTGTCGTGGCCTCGTGTTATCACGCAAATATTAATGGCCATGTTTAGTTCATTAAATTGGAATTTATCAATTGTGATCATGGTCTCAGCTCTATCGCAAATGTATCAATCATTCTCCAAATTTGATATCAGTTTCATTGTGGATTTTTCCACGTTGACATGTTGGCCTATTATGGCCTATAGGCTACCTGCATAGTTCAGCAAACCATGGAAAAGTTGAATTGCAAATATAAACCCAGATTTTAGTCAGTAGCCTATGCCTATTGAAATAACAAGTCAATCTCGCAAATAGGGCATTTATAAAGGTTAACATCTGGCACATAATAAAGGCACAATTGCCAGAAAATCGCCTGACATTCGATTTTTGAAGTTCGTCCAAGTGTTTCTGCAGAGATTGAGATCCTCTATCCAACTTTCATCACTCGAACTCTTCTGTTGAATGTATCTATAGTTATGCACAATCGCAAACAGGATGTATGTACAATTATAAACGGGGTGGTTTGAGCCCTGAAGGCCGATTGGTTGAAACCCATGGTATATCAGACGAGTGGTTGACGCGGGAATGACAAAAAATATATATTTTTCTGTTCTAATTACTTTGGTAACCAGTTTATAATAGCAATAAGGCACCTTAGGGGTTTGTGGTATATGACCATATACCACACCTGGCCTTATTGCTTAATCATAGCAGTAAAACCAAGTTCAATCGAAATCCATTGATGGGAAATGATCTGGAGAGTTTAAGGGCGATCTTTTCTTTCGTTTTTTTTTTCGTTTATCTTCGTTAAAAATGCTGTTGATATTCCTTCTTAATTTGCTCGATAACGTTATGGAAAAAGGGTCAAATAAATGTGGTAACTCCTCTCTTGATGCAACATTTACATTTTAGGGGGGGCTAGTTTTCAGGCCTTGTGGGTGTGTTTTCAGGGGTCATTGGCCTAGAAATTTTAGCTAGACCTGGTAACCCTGTTCCCAGGGCCTGCCGGTTAGCCGGAGTTCTACCTTCAGAAACATGAATGGTTAAAAATGAGAACACTTTGCCTTCCCGGCACTAGAGCTGTTGAATCAAGTGCACCGACCGACAACAGCATGAAACAATTAAAGATAATAGGATCGCAAGGCTTAACTTCTATCGTTTTTTTTTACAGAAATGTTTGGTGATCAACGTCAGAATGCATTGGAGATCGACCAGTTGACGGTTGGTGACCACTGCCATAGGATAACCCTTTTAAGAACCCTTTGATGTTCCAGTTAGTAGAACCCACTAGGCACAGACGTCAGTTCAACGTCTAGTTTTGATTTACATTTGAGTTTTCAACTAACGTGAATTCAACGTGAATTTCAATGATTCAACATCATCACATTGTTTCACTGATATTTTAAACAAAATAATCAATCTTGATTCAACCAGTGTTTGCTCAGTGGTAACCCTGGGTTTGACCTGGAACCAAAAAGGCTTCTACTATAGGGACAACCGTAGAACCCCTATGGAACCGTTTTTTTCTAAGAGTGTAGATCTGTTGGGATAGAGGCACCGCAATGACCTCTAGTAAAGTTATTGCTTCCTAGAGCGCTGCACTGCTGTTTGTTGTCCTGTGGGGAACATGTTATTCCTATTTTGTAATGATAAAACCGATCACTTGAGTTGCCACTTCCAGGAGAACAACCATGCCTGGTGGGGCATTATGGCCATCGTCAAAGTCTATATTGGAATTAATTGATGCTACCTCCTCTTGCATTTGAAAATAACGTGCCTGCTGAGTGACACACGGAGGCCCTTTGAATGCCAGTGTGATAAAGAGGGCTCCATATTCAACTCCTTCCAAACACCCTAACCTTGCTACTAAGTGCTTGGCACAATGGACGGTGTCCTGCAAGGTCCAATATAGGCTGGATAAATTTAATTTGTGAATCCACTGGCCAGGACATACACCAGCCGTATAATTTGAGAGGCCAGGCCATAGTTTATTATGCAAGCATTTTGTTGCACATTTCTGTTCAACCTGAAGTAAAACTGGACTGTGTCTTTGTGGTGTGTTTCCTCAACAATCCAGTCTGTAACTGAATGAGAGGAACTCCCACTCAGACTGAACTGGCTGTAGCCAAGGAGCTTCAATGATTTATTAAAGCCTGTGGTCTTTTATCTGCTTTCTCACAGTCTCTTTTGTAGAGAGCAAGGTTCACACTCTGCTGACAGCCAACCCCCACTCCTTACAGCGCCCGTCAACCAACCCACACTCCTTACAGCGCCCGTCAACCAACCCCCACTCCTTACAGCACCCGTCAACCATCCCCCACTCCTTACAGCACCCGTCCACCAACCCACACTCCTTACAGCGCCTGTCAACCAACCCCACTCCTTACAGCACCCGTCAACCAATCCCCACTCCTTACAGCACCCGTCAACCAACCCACACTCCTTACAGCACCCGTCAACCAACCCACACTCCTTACAGCACCCGTCAACCAATCCCCACTCCTTACAGTGCCCGTTAACCAACCCACACTCCTTACAGTGCCCGTCAACCAATCCCCACTCCTTACAGTGCCCGTTAACCAACCCACACTCCTTACAGTGCCCGTCAACCAATCCCCACTCCTTACAGTGCCCGTCAACCAACCCACACTCCTTACAGCGCCCGTCAACCAATCCCCACTCCTTACAGCGCCCGTCAACCAACCCACACTCCTTACATCGCCCGTTAACCAACCCACACTCCTTACAGCGCCCGTCAACCAACCCCCACTCCTTACAGCACCCGTCAACCAATCCCCACTCCTTACAGCACCCGTCAACCAACCCACACTCCTTACAGCACCCGTCAACCAATCCCCACTCCTTACAGCGCCCGTTAACCAACCCACACTCCTTACAGCACCCGTCAACCAATCCCCACTCCTTACAGTGCCCGTCAACCAACCCACACTCCTTACAGCGCCCATCAACCAATCCCCACTCCTTACAGCACCCGTCAACCAACCCACACTCCTTACATCGCCCGTTAACCAACCCACACTCCTTACAGTGCCCGTTAACCAACCCACACTCCTTACAGTGCCCGTTAACCAACCCACACTCCTTACAGTGCCCGTTAACCAACCCACACTCCTTACAGAGCCCGTTAACCAACCCACACTCCTTACAGCGCCCGTCAACCAACCCCCACTCCTTACAGCGCCCGTCAACCAACCCCCACTCCTTACAGCACCCGTCAACCAACCCCCACTCCTTACAGCGCCCGTCAACCAACCCACACTCCTTACAGCGCATGTCAACCAACCCACACTCCTCACAGCGCCCGTTAACCAACCCCCACTCCTTACAGCGCCCGTCAACCAACCCCCACTCCTTACAGCGCCCGTCAACCAACCCACACTCCTTACAGCGCATGTCAACCAACCCACACTCCTCACAGCGCCTGTTAACCAACCCCCACTCCTTACAGCGCCCGTCAACCAACCCCCACTCCTTACAGCGCCCGTCAACCAACCCACACGCCTCACAGCGCCCGTCAACCAACCCACACGCTTCACAGTGCCCGTCAACCAACCCCCACTCCTTACAGCGCCCGTTAACCAATCCCCACTCCTTACAGTGCCCGTCAACCAACCCACACTCCTTACAGCACCCGTCAACCAATCCCCACTCCTTACAGCACCCGTCAACCAACCCCCACTCCTTACAGCGCCCGTTAACCAATCCCCACTCCTTACAGCGCCCGTCAACCAACCCCCACTCCTTACAGCGCCCGTCAACCAACCCCCACTCCTTACAGCGCCCGTCAACCAACCCCCACTCCTTACAGCACCCGTCAACCAATCCCCACTCCTTACAGCACCCGTCAACCAACCCACACTCCTTACAGCACCCGTCAACCAATCCCCACTCCTTACAGTGCCCGTTAACCAACCCACACTCCTTACAGCACCCGTCAACCAATCCCCACTCCTTACAGTGCCCGTCAACCAACCCACACTCCTTACAGCGCCCGTCAACCAATCCCCACTCCTTACAGCGCCCGTCAACCAACCCACACTCCTTACATCGCCCGTTAACCAACCCACACTCCTTACAGTGCCCGTTAACCAACCCACACTCCTTACAGCGCCCGTCAACCAACCCACACGCCTCACAGCGCCCGTCAACCAACCCACACGCCTCACAGCGCTCGTCAACCAACCCACACGCCTCACAGTGCCCGTCAACCAAACCACACGCCTCACAGCGCTCGTCAACCAACCCACACGCCTCACAGTGCCCGTCAACCAAACCACACGCCTCACAGCGCCCGTCAACCAACCCACACGCCTCACAGCGCTCGTCAACCAACCCACACGCCTCACAGCGCCCGTCAACCAAACCACACGCCTCACAGCGCCCGTCAACCAACCCACACGCCTCACAGCGCTCGTCAACCAACCCACACGCCTCACAGTGCCCGTCAACCAACCCACACGCCTCACAGCGCTCGTCAACCAACCCACACGCCTCACAGTGCCCGTCAACCAACCCACACGCCTCACAGCGCCCGTCAACCAACCCACACGCCTCACAGTGCCCGTCAACCAACCCACACGCCTCACAGCGCCCGTCAACCAACCCACACGCCTCACAGCGCCCGTCAACCAACCCACACGCCTCACAGCGCCCGTCAACCAACCCACACGCCTCACAGCGCCCGTCAACCAACCCACACGCCTCACAGCGCCCGTCAACCAACCCACACGCCTCACAGCGCCCGTCAACCAACCCACACGCCTCACAGCGCCTGTCAACCAACCCACACGCCTCACAGTGCCCGTCAACCAACCCACACGCCTCACAGCGCCCGCCAACCAACCCACACGCCTCACAGTGCCCGTCAACCAACCCACACGCCTCACAGTGCCCGTCAACCAACCCACACGCCTCACAGCGCCCGTCAACCAACCCACACGCCTCACATCGCCCGTCAACCAACCCACACGCCTCACAGTGCCCGTCAACCAACCCACACGCCTCACACGCCTCAACCCACAGCGCCCGTCAACCAACCCACACGCCTCACAGTGCCCGTCAACCAACCCACACGCCTCACAGCGCCCGTCAACCAACCCACACGCCTCACAGCGCCCGTCACCAACCCACACGCCTCACAGCGCCGTCAACCAACCCACACGCCTCACAGTGCTCAGCAACCAAACCACACGCCTTACAGTCAACCAACCCACACGCCTCACAGTGCCCGTCAACCAAACCACACGCCTTACAGCGCTCGTCAACCAACCCACACGCCTCACAGTGCCCGTCAACCAAACCACACGCCTTACAGCGCTCGTCAACCAACCCACACGCCTCACAGTGCCCGTCAACCAACCCACACGCCTCACAGCGCTCGTCAACCAACCCAGACTCCTGAGCAGTGAGCAACAGGTGGGGAATGGAGAAGCACAACCCCATATCAATACTCTTGTCAAAAAAACATATCTCTTGATTTTTTTCAGTCGTTTGTGTTTCCCGTGAAACACAGTTGCTACGCTCTAAGAGAGATAGTATCAACTTGTCATCTATTAACACAGAACAGATCATTTATAGCCTACACATGAACTCATCAGCCAGCAGCATTGTCACTTTGAAAACAATCTGAATTGCACGCTCTACATCAGGGATCATCAACTAGATTCAGCTGCGGGATGTTTTTTTCTTGAGCAAGAAGCCCAAACAGATATAATATTTGACTAAAACAATCCTTTCAAATCTTGCTTGCATTTGTATATGATCACGTGACTCTCTATTATGCATGGCAATACTTGGGAACAGAGTTCCAACATGAAAATCATTTGGAGCTGATTTACTGGTGTTTTTACAGTCTTTTATGTCCAACAATGAACGTTTTTTTTGCTCAGAAAACTTGGGGCCAAGTTTTTCCAACCGCAGGCTGCCGTTTGGGGAATCTTGCTCTACAGGGGAGAAGAGAAAACACGGGCAGATTAAAGGACAGGTGGTGGATAAAGGGGCATATTGTAAGTGATGAGAGAGTCTGGCGCTGAACAATGATGTAGACCTAAGGCTGGGTACATCATGCAGGCGAGGTGTGTGTGTGTAACAGTATAACGTCCCCTCGCCCATACCCAGGCGTGAACCAGGGACCCTCTGCATACATCAACAACAGTCACCCACGAAGCATCGTTACCCATCGCTCCACAAAAGCCGCGGCCCTTGCAGAGCAAGGGGAACTACTACTTCAAGGTCTCAGGGCAAGTGACGTCACCGATTGAAAAGCTATTTAGCGCGCACCACCGCTAACTAAGCTAGCCGTTTCACATCCGTTACGTGTGTGTGTGAGTGAGTGAGTGGTGAGTGAGTGAGTGAGTGAGTGAGTGAGTGAGTGAGTGAGTGGTGAGTGGATTTCTTTTCTCATTTTGTCTGTCATAGTGGAAGTGTACCTATGATGAAAATTACAGGCCTCTCTCATCTTTTTAAGCGGGAGAACTTGCACAATTTGTGGCTGACTAAATACTTTTTTGCCCCACTGTAGATACAGGTATACAGACTCGTAGATACACACAGTGATGAAAACCATTACTAAGGCTTGCTGAGGTCAAGTAGGAGGGGCAATCAATATGTGGGGTGGGACATTATCTTGATGAATGACCAAATGCAAAGTAGCATTGAATCCTTCTTCATTAGATTGTTGGCTCATTTATCTGCAGGTAAGAACACTGGTAACAAAAAACACTTTTCTGTTCCTTTTTTCCAAGAATCTCACTGTTCAACCTTTGGTTATAAACAGAGTTGCAAGAATAAGAAACGGACTGTAAGATATTCGTATAGCTGCAATATTGAGGACCTTGGTTTTAAAGATATGGTCATGAGACCTACTTTAGATTACTTTGTATTGACAACTTTGACATATTTGAAAAGAGGAAATGTCTGTTTTTCTACTCTGCCTTTAAAGGGGCAATCTGTGATTACATTCCTTTACTGTTAAATGAACACTGAGTGTCTGAAACATTAGGAACACCTTCCTCATATTGAGTTGCACCCCCTTTCGCCCTCCAAACAGCCTCATTTCTACGGGGCATGGACTCTACAAGGTGTCGAAAGTGTTCCACAGGGATGCTGCCCCATGTTGACTCCAATGCTTCCCACAGTTGTGTTAAGTTTGCTGGATGTCCTTTGGGTGGTGGACCACTCTTGAAACTGTTGAGTGGTTAAAAAAAAAACAGCAGTGTTGCAGTTCTTGACACACTCAAACTGGTGAGCCTGGCACATACTAACACACCGCGTTTGATCTTTTGTCTTGCCCATTCACCCTCTGAATGGCACACATACACAATCCATGTCTCAATTGTCACAAAGCATAAAAACCTTCTTTAACCTGTCGCCTATCCTTCAACTACACTGGTTGAAGTGGATTTAACAAGTTACATCAATAAGGGATCATAGCTTTCTTCTGGGTTCACCTGGTCAGTCCATGTCATGGAAAGAGAAGGTGTTCATAATGTTTTGTACGCTGTGTTCTGTATAGCCATTGATTCTTCAAGAATATAACTTAACCTCATGAGATCAGTTCAACTGTCTTACTCCATCAGAACCCAACATATAAGCTTGTTTTATTATTTTGTTTGTAAGCAATGTTATTGTAATGTAAACCATCACTGTATGCCCACAAAACACGGTTAAAACTATAATTGTGATGTAATGGATGGTCAGTCCTTGCATCCATAGCGCTGTCTATGAATTGGAAAGGGGTTTACATTTCTCCAGCCCTATTCCTCAGCTGTTTAGCGAAACAGTGGCGGGGTTTTATAAAATAAAGGGTCACTACAGATTACAGAAGGAAACGATAGTATAAATACAGTGTAATACACTATTCTAATAAAATCTATGGTTTAGTATAAATAAAGCATGAATGACTGACAGTAATGAATGAACACATTAATAAATTATAGACTCGTGCGAGTGAAAAGCGTCGTAAAGACTTGATATGAATTGAGCACCAGCAGTCAAACATGGAGTGGAGAAGTGCTTACCACGTTCGGCCAGTAGGTGGCAGTATTTTCATCACTTAGGCTACAGTTTAGTCTTGGAATCCGGCACTGAAGTTGCCGCGGAATGTGACAGACGCGCAAAGTGATGGAAGACGATGCAGGGCTATAAAAGTGTAGCTGCGTGTCGTGGCAGAATAATTGAACTTGGGCACTCAGAAGAGGACCAAGCTACAACAGGTGAAATAGAAGTTTCAGCTGCGCAAAGACGGCTACTATGGAGCGCAAACCTGAGATGTATTACGAGACTGAGAGAAGGTGAAGAGATACGATAAAATGATAAGAAATGAAAGCGGTCTGACGAACGGTTCTTCAGTGGCCCCCCACGACACTAACCTGAATCGCCCTCCATGGGTTGCGACAACTTTGGGATGCTTTCTGATTTTCACCATTGTCGTTGATATTTTGGGCAACCTCTTGGTCATTATCTCCGTGTACAGAAACAAAAAACTCAGAAACGCAGGTAAGTCAAAGTAGCCTAACCCAATAAAACGTATGTATTTTGAAAAGCATACTGCCATTTGCTGTAGTCTTTTACAACAAAATTAAACTTATTTGTCTATCTTCATTTCTTAGTTGTATCACCCTGTTGCAGGATAACTTTCCTGTAATGCAGGAGATTAAAAACTTGTAGTGTATTTAAGGTTTAAAAAGGCTTCTGAAGTTTGTAATTTCCCCTTTGATATTTCAGACGTGATTTTCTCTTAGTTTTTTGTTGGGTTTGCTACATTCTTCGTAAATTCATTATAATTCACATAACCCACACTTCCTGTTGCTGCAGGATTATTTTCTTGCTTTAGCAAACTGGCTCAAATTAAGATCCTACATCTGTATTCTGCATAAGTACAAGCCACAGAGATGTCCTGTGGATGTCCTGCCTTGCCGGCCCTGGGCATAAGCGACATAGGCGGTCGCAGAGGGCCCTCGACAGACCCTCACTTAGGAACTCAGTCGGGGTCTGTTGAGCGTTAGAATAGTAGAATACACAAGGTGCAATTTCATCAGCAGTGTTCCTCGTGTTATGTCAGTCACTGACAGTCACTCAGTTAGCCGATGTCAGCAAAAAAAAAATTAGATTAGTAAATTAGTCTACCCAGCTATCTAAACTTGCAGTAATGGCCGATTTTCTGAAACGCGCCCGGTCCTCTACGTTCTAAAATTAATTTCCTGCAATGCTACACATTTTACAATGGGGTGTAGAGAAAATGTTGCAGTTTTAAAGCAACTTTTCTCAAATTCTACACATTTTGCCATGGCTTATACCATGTTAATATTATATCTGATTCAGAGTGACCTTTCATTCTCTTCTCATTATTGTAACCTCATTCTGTTCAGAGCAGATGTTTTAAATATGTTTATTTATTGAACTAGGCAAGTCAGTTAAGAACAAATTCTTATTTATAATGACTGCCTACCCTGGCCAATTGTGCACCGCCCTATGGGACACTCAATCACAGCCAGATGTGATGCAGCCAAGATTCGAACCAGGTACTGCAGTGACGCCTCTTGCACTGAGATGCGGTGTCTTAGACCACTGTGCCACTCGGGAGTCCGATGTCCTGTGTGTTCAACATCACAGAGAAAATCTATCATCATTACTGTAACCTCAATCTGTTCACCTTCACAGAGAAAATCTATCCTCAGCACTGTAACCTTGTTCTGTTCAGCATCACAGAGTAGATCTATCCTCATTACTGTAACCTCATTCTGTTCAGCATCACAGAGTAGATCTATCCTCATTACTGTAACCTCATTCTGTTCAGCATCACAGAGTAGATCTATCCTCATTACTGTCACTTTATTCTGTTCAGCATCACAGAGTAGATCTATCCTCATTACTGTCACTTTATTCTGTTCAGCATCACAGAGTAGATCTATCCTCATTACTGTCACTTTATTCTGTTCAGCATCACAGAGTAGATCTATCCTCATTACTGTCACTTTATTCTGTTCAGCATCACAGAGTAGATCTATCCTCATTACTGTAACCTCATTCTGTTCAGCATCACAGAGTATATCTATCCTCATTACTGTAACCTCATTCTGTTCAGCATCACAGAGAAAATCTATCCTCATTACTGCCAATTTATTCTGTTCAGCTTCACAGAGAAAATCTATCCTCATTACTGTCACCTTATTCTGTTCAGCATCACAGACACTGTTCCCTCAAAAAAATGTTGGTACTGAGAAAATGTTAGGTCTGCTGAGCGCAAACTCGAACAGTGTGAAAATTCTGTGCAACTTCCAGCATGCGTTTACTTTGAACACTGAAGCTGCACCCGCTTTAACTTACAGTTTGAACAGTAGTCAAGTAGGCTACTGTAGCTATTTTATCATAATGTAGTGGCTGGTAGGCCGGAGTGGCTGGTAGGCCTACAATGGACAAAATGCATCCCATATCATTTTAACATGTAAATAGCTGTTATAGCATTCAGGTAACATTCCATGAGACTTTGGAGAAAAAAAACATGCAGGGCTTGAGATTAACCTGTTCATCCACTTGTTCTTCATATAAGGAGGTTACTGAAAATGTTCTTCTGTTGTTTGATGCAAGAAATACTTTACAAAATAAAATGCATTATTATTCCCATACCATTGTTACAGAGAATCAGAGAAATTATGCTACCCTCTGCCTATTGGCTACTTAGCTTATTCAAGCCTCTCTCAAAATACAACACTGCCCCTTTAAGACAAGAAAAAACTCTGTACCTGACTCGCATTTCAAAGATGTCTAGAAGTGTACATGTTTTGTGCTCTTGAAGGAGCAATCACTCCCCCATTGCTGATTACAAATTATCTATAACTGGGCTAATAACTCGCTATCTAGCAAAGGATATGAAGAAATGTGCACACGTGGCCACATGCAGCCCGTATGCTTATGCTGTAAACACAGTCCAGTTCAAAGTGAATGGCCACAGATCCATATATGGCAATGGTCTATTTGCATATATGCCCCCTGCAGCTTTGATTGGTTATGGCATTTTGTTTTGGTATGTTGCATTGAAAGTGGCTAATATTGCGTTGAATCGATCACAATTCCCACAGTAAAAGGAAACATTGATAGTGCTAACTAATGGGGAAAACTCTAGAAAGTTAAGTGAAGTTCAACCTCATAATTCTCTGTGCAGGCTGATATTTCTTCTGCGTGGCAGTCCCGGGGGAGCTGTGCGCCCGTGTGGACAGCTTAGAGGGAACATTGATCACAGAGTAGATTTATCCTCATTACTGTAACCTTATTCTGTTCTAAATCACAGAGAAGATATGAATGATGTGTGAAACAGGCTAGCTGTTGTGTCACACTGGTCACACTGCATTATACAGACAGGTGTGTGTTGTTGTGGAGGCTCAAGTGGCAATTTAATGATCCTCTAGATTAAACATCTCTTTGCAAAAGGGCATTGACTGGTATTGGTGCAGGTACTGTAGTGCTGTAAGTGTCATCAGTAGGGTTGCAAAATTCTGAGAACTTTCAATAAATTCACTGGTTTTCCAGAAATCTTGGTGGGGGGATTTCTGGTAAATCAGGTAATTTATTGAAAGTTCCTGAAAGATTGTAACCCTAGTTGTAAAGCCAACATTTATTCTGTAGAGCTGCTGTTATTTTACTCCATGAAGTCCTTTTCATTTGAGTTAACCTTCATTGTTGGAACCTTGGGTACCACATGAGCGGAACACAATGGTATTGCTGCTTAGGCCACTATTTTTAGCAGCAGCAGGTAATTGGCTCCTTATCAAACAGATCAATAAAATCTAAATGTATTGGTCGCGTACACATGTTATTACAGGTGCAGCAAAATGTTTATGTTTGTAGCTCCAACAGTCAGTAATATCTAGCAATACAATAACAATACAATAACACTACATTAACACTACATTAACAATACAATAACAATACAATAACAATACAATAACAATACAATAATAACACTACAATAACAATACAATATCACTACAATAACACTACAATAACAATACATTATCACTACAATAACACTACAATAACAATACAATAACAATACAATACAATAACAATACAATACAATAATAATACAATAACAATAACAATACAATACAATAACAATACAATAACAATAAAATACAATAACAATACAATAACAATAACAATACAATAACAATACAGTAACAATACAATACAATATCACTACAATAACACTACAATAACAATACAATACAATAACAATACAGTAACAATACAATAACAATACAATAACACTACAATAACAATACAATAACACTACAATAACAATACAATAACACTACAATAACAATAACAATAACAATACAATAACAATACAATAACAATACAATAACACTACAATAACACTACAATAACAATACAATAACACTACAATAACACTACAATAACAATACAATAACACTACAATAACAATACAATAACAATACAATAACACTACAATAACACTACAATAACACTACAATAACAATACAATACAATAACAATACAATACAATAATAATACAATAATAATACAATAACAATACAATAACAATAACAATATAATAACAATACAATAATAATAACAATACAATAACAATAGCAATACAATAACACTACAATAACACTACAATAACACTACAATAACAATACAATAACACTACAATAACACTACAATAACACTACAATAACACTACAATAACAATACAATAACACTACAATAACACTACAATAACAATACAATAACACTACAATAACAATACAATAACAATACAATAACACTACAATAACACTACAATAACACTACAATAACAATACAATACAATAACAATACAATACAATAATAATACAATAATAATACAATAACAATACAATAACAATAACAATATAATAACAATACAATAATAATAACAATACAATAACAATAGCAATACAATAACACTACAATACAATAACAATACAGTAACAATACAATAACACTACAATAACACTACAATAACACTACAATAACAATATAATAACAATACAATAATAATACAATAACAATACAATATCACTACAATAACACTACAATAACACTACAATACAATACAATAACAATACAATAACACTACAATACAATAACAATACAGTAACAATACAATAACACTACAATAACACTACAATAACAATACAATAACACTACAATACAATAACAATACAGTAACAATACAATAACACTACAATAACAATACAATAACAATACAATAACACTACAATAACAATACAATAACAATACAATAACACTACAATACAATAACAATACAGTAACAATACAATAACACTACAATAACACTACAATAACAATATAATAACAATACAATAATAATACAATAACAATACAATATCAATACAATAACACTACAATAACACTACAATACAATAGCAATACAATAACAATACAATAGCACTACAATAACACTACAATAACAATACAATAACACTACAATAACACTACAATAACAATACAATAACAATACAATAACACTACAATAACACTACAATAACAATACAATAACACTACAATAACAATACAATAGCACTACAATAACACTACAATAACAATACAATAACACTACAATAACACTACAATAACAATACAATAACACTACAATAACAATACAATAACACTACAATAACACTACAATAACAATACAATAACACTACAATAACACTACAATAACAATACAATAACAACACAATAACAACACAATAACAATACAATAACACTACAATAACAATACAATAACACTACAATAACACTACAATAACAATACAATAACACTACAATAACACTACAATAACAATACAATACAATAACACTACAATAACAATACAATAACACTACAATAACAATACAATAACAATAACAATACAATAACAATACAATAACACTACAATAACACTACAATAACAATACAATAACAATACAATAACAATACAATAACACTACAATAACACTACAATAACAATACAATAACAACACAATAACACTACAATAACAATACAATAACACTACAATAACAATACAATAACACTACAATAACAATACAATAACAATAACAATACAATAACAATACAATAACACTACAATAACACTACAATAACAATACAATAACACTACAATAACACTACAATAACAATACAATAACAACACAATAACACTACAATAACACTACAATAACACTACAATAACAATACAATAACAATACAATACAATAACACTACAATAACAATACAATAACACTACAATAACAATAACAATAACAATACAATAACAATACAATAACAATACAATAACACTACAATAACAATACAATAACAATACAATAACAATACAATAACAATACAATACAATAACACTACAATAACAATACAATAACACTACAATAACACTACAATAACAATAACAATACAATAACAATACAATAACACTACAATAACAATACAATAACAATACAATAACAATACAATAACACTACAATAACAATACAATAACACTACAATAACAATACAATAACAATACAATAACAACACAATAACACTACAATAACAACACAATAACAATAACAATACAATACAATAACACTACAATAACAACACAATAACACTACAATAACAACACAATAACAATAACACTACAATAACAATAACAATACAATAACAACACAATAACACTACAATAACAACACAATAACAATAACAATACAATACAATAACACTACAATAACAATACAATAACACTACAATACAATAACACTACAATAACAATAGAATAACAATAGAATACAATAACAATACAATAACAATAGAATACAATAACAATACAATAACAATACAATAACACTACAATATCAATAACAATACAATAACAATAGAATACAATAACAATACAATAACAATACAATAACAATACAATAACAATAGAATAACAATAGAATACAATAACAATACAATAACACTACAATAACAATAACAATACAATAACACTACAATAACAATAACAATACAATAACAATACAATAACAATAACAATACAATAACAATAACAATACAATGACAATACAATAACACTACAATAACAATACAATAACACTACAATAACAATACAATAACACTACAATAACAATACAATAACACTACAATAACAATACAATAACACTACAATAACAATAACACTACAATAACAATACAATAACAATAACAATACAATAACACTACAATAACAATACAATAACACTACAATAACAATACAATAACACTACAATAACAATACAATAACACTACAATAACAATAACACTACAATAACAATACAATAACAATACAATAACAATAACAATACAATAACACTACAATAACAATACAATAACACTACAATAACAATACAATAACACTACAATAACAATAACACTACAATAACAATACAATAACACTACAATAACAATACAATAACACTACAATAACAATACAATAACACTACAATAACAATACAATAACAATAACAATACAATAACAATACAATAACACTACAATAACACTACAATAACAATACAATAACACTACAATAACACTACAATAACAATACAATAACAAACAATAATATACAATAACATACAATAACACTACAATAACAATACAATAACAATACAATACAATAACACTACAATAACAATACAATAACACTACAATAACAATAACAATAACAATACAATAACAATACAATAACAATACAATAACACTACAATAACAATACAATAACAATACAATAACAATACAATAACAATACAATACAATAACACTACAATAATACAATAACATACAATAACACTACAATAACAATAACAATACAATAACAATACAATAACACTACAATAACAATACAATAACAATACAATAACAATACAATAACACTACAATAACAATACAATAACACTACAATAACAATACAATAACAATACAATAACAACACAATAACACTACAATAACAACACAATAACAATAACAATACAATACAATAACACTACAATAACAACACAATAACACTACAATAACAACACAATAACAATAACACTACAATAACAATAACAATACAATAACAACACAATAACACTACAATAACAACACAATAACAATAACAATACAATACAATAACACTACAATAACAATACAATAACACTACAATAACAACACAATAACACTACAATAACAATAGAATAACAATAGAATACAATAACAATACAATAACAATAGAATACAATAACAATACAATAACAATACAATAACACTACAATATCAATAACAATACAATAACAATAGAATACAATAACAATACAATAACAATACAATAACAATACAATAACAATAGAATAACAATAGAATACAATAACAATACAATAACACTACAATAACAATAACAATACAATAACACTACAATAACAATAACAATACAATAACAATACAATAACAAT